>NC_046967.1:5041496-5106496 GCF_009769545.1 Cyclopterus lumpus
CCCGCAGTGGTGGCCATCTACGACTACGCTCGGGACAAGGAAGACGAGCTGTCGTTCCAGGAGGGCGCCATCATCTACGTGATCAAGAAGAACGACGACGGCTGGTACGAGGGCGTGATGCACGAGACCACAGGCCTCTTCCCCGGCAACTACGTGGAGTCTATCATGCACTACGCCGACTGAACAATCCCCCCTCTGAACACATGGGGAAGAGGTTGATGGGGGAGGGGAGCCAAGGGTTAAAGGTCAAAGACTTTGATCAGACAGAGCATGATCACCTCTGGGCGAAAAGAGAGATGGGGAAAGAAGAAGTAGCAGTTTCTTTAAAGAAGCTGCAACATGACAAACTGACACCCAGTCGCTCTCTCGACAGGCGCCATTGTAAAACAACCACTACTCTAGATATATTCTTCTCTGTAATATTTCTTTCTTTCTTTATTTGACTGAGGAGGACTGGACTGGACGGTAATGGATTATTTAGGGAGTTTTGCATTACATTATGAGGCCACTACAATGATTTTTGCTTCATTTTTTTTTTTTTTTTGACCAATTTGCCCTTATTTTTTAAAGAATATTTATTTGTTTTTTGTAGTGGGATAAATGGTGAACCGGTGAGAGGGATTTAGTCAGGGTTTCCATGCCGCAGCCTTTGGAGAAAAGGGCTGGAGGAGAATGCCTTCACGTGTCCATTATCTCCTTAACTCCGCAGAGACAATTTAGAGAAAAGTACTCTTCTAAATATATATATATATATAAAGTATAATGCAACAACAATATCCTCGGTGGCAGCGAGTGTGCCAAAGCTGACGTTCACTAGGACGAGCACATTGGAGGTCTTTAGGTGAAGCGCGGTTGAAGTGGGTCCGAAAAGTCGAGAAGACACCAGATTTCTTGCTTCATTTCAAATTTGAAAAAAAAGTTTCATTTAATTTTAATTCGTTATTCTCGGCGCGCTTCACTTAACCAGCCAGTGTGCATTTGTGAAAGAGAAGGAATCGTCTCTCGAGAGGAGAGCGATGGCTGCACGATGATCTGGATTTAGAAGTCGTGATTATTGAACTATATTATCTCGACTGACGAGGCTCGTCGTGTGCAGCGTTCACATGCATTTGAAATGGAAGACTTTTTATTTAATATTTCTTAATTTTTCGGTGTTTACCAAGAGGTCCAGAATCTGTTTTGCTTGCAGAGCGGCAGACTGCATGTTTTTTCGACGAGGAGGGGAAGAAAAAAAAAAAAAAAACTCTACCGATGATTAATGTCTTAATATTTTTAGATATGGTGTGGTTTGGTTTTTGATATTCACCCACGACGACCGCGACGCATTTAGGTTCATTTCTAAGGCGCTTGTGCCATATTGAAGTGTGCGTTGCTGTTCAGAGGTCATCACTTCATTTGCAATAAATTGGCCCGAGAGGGGAGGACCGTCGATGGACTCCACGTCGACGTTCTCTTTTTCAGTTGTTTTAAATCAAAAGCACATACATTTGTAGTAAAAAGGTGTAGAAGAAGAACTAATATAAATGTGAGATGTATTTCGTCCTCAAAACAGGACTTATTGAATATGAAAAGATGCCAGCTGTTGTGTTGAAATGGTTTTAACCATCGGTCGCAGGCCCCGCCCCCCCCGCCCACGATATTCTCAAAGCCGTCGGTGTAGGCGTCGTTCGTCCTCCGTTGCGTCTCCGCTTGGCTGTTGGGTGTCTGCGAGAGCTCAGTGCTTGTACTTATGTCAGAATCTTTATTTTCTATTAAAAAAAAAAAAAAAGAAAGAAAATAAATAATACCAAGTGGGTATGTGTGTGAGTCTTGCATGCCATTGTTCTGTACCGGTGTCCCAAAAAACCTACACGGCGAGATCACCCATTCTTAAAAAGACAAGCGGCCCCGACCAGGTGACGCCCGCCTCACGAGGAGTGACCTGTGACCTTTGAACTGTGGGGGAGGAGGGAGGGACACAGCTTCTTTCCCAGGACATTAGATGTCATTACGTCAGTTGTTTAAAAAAAAAAGTGTTTTTTTTTTTTTAAGCTGCTTATTGAATCCTGCAGTCAAAGACCCCACACCCACCATCCCCACCACCAGGTGACAATACATACTTGTTTCAGACACTAAAAGCATAAAACTGGGCCCTTGGTCTGCAGGATTCACAGCTCCCTGGAGTCACATAACAGTCCATAATGCCTATGTGTTGCACAGTTAAAGTTGAATTGCAGAAGTATCATATTTGTAAAATCATGAGAACAAAGACAATAAAATTATTAAGATTTATTGGTGCTTGATTCTTTTTTTAACATTTTTTTTTAATGTTTTTAATTATTGGACCTATTGGATTATAAGTGCACCTGGAATCGCCCCCACATTAATATTATAATTTTGTGTGCAGATGATGCTCCTTCTGAGACTTATTAACAGGGAAATACTGGGGGGTTTAATTATCAAAATCAGCAGTTGCATCTTCCGAAAGAGTCTCATGATGCTAAATAATGTGTGAGTCAAACTTTGGAGGATTTCACTATTTTAAAAAATGTTTACTTGGAGGGTCCCAAGTTACATCAATGAATCAAAAATATGCTGCATGAGAATAAAAACATGAATAAACTTTTCTTATCATTCAGGTACTGTACAGTAATACTTATCCATGACTAATGCTGGAGTTTCCATTTTTAGAAAGAAATTAAAAATGTCCTCATCTTCTAAAAGTTACATTTACATTACATTACATGTCATTTAGCTGACGCTTTTATCCAAAGCGACTTACAATAAGTGCATAAAACCGTGAGTCCAAACTCAGAACAACAAGAATCAAGCAAGTACAATTTCTTCAATAAAGTTAAACTACAAAGTACTATCCGTAAGTGCCATTTAAGTGCTACTAAAGTGCTATCGGTAAGGGACATTTAAGTGCTACTACGGCATTTAAGTGCTACCTATTCAAGGTATAGTCGAAAAAGATGTGTTTTTAGTTTGCGCCGGAAGATGTAGAGACTTTCTGCTGTCCTGATGTCAATGGGAAGCTCGTTCCACCAATGAGGAGCCAGCACAGCAAACAGTCGTGATTTAGCTCGAAGTGAAGGAGCTACAAGCAGATTGGCAGAAGCCGAGCGAAGTGAACGGGCTGGGGTGTACGGTTTGAGCATGTCCTGGATGTAGACTGGACCCGATCTGTTCGCAGCACGGTACGCAAGTACCAATGTTTTAAAGCGGATGCGGGCGGCCACCGGTAACCAGTGGAGGTCGCGGAGGAGCGGAGTAGTGTGGGTAAATTTCGGTCGGTTGAAGACCAGTCGAGCAGCTGCATTCTGGATGAGCTGTAGAGGTTGAATGGCATTAGCAGGTAGACCTGCCAAGAGGGAGTTGCAATAGTCCAGCCGTGAGATGACCAGAGCCTGGACCAGAACCTGTGCCGCCTTCTGAGTGAGAAGGGGTCGTATTCTCCTGATGTTGTACAGCATGTACCTACAGGAGCGTGTTATTGCGGCAATGTTGGCAGTCAGGGAGAGTTGACTGTCGAGCGTCACTCCGAGGTTCCTGGCAGTCGGAGTCGGAACCAGCACTGAGTTGTTGAAGTTAATAGTAAGGTCGTGGGTGGGAGAGGCTTTTCCTGGAAGGAGGAGAAGTTCAGTCTTGTCCGGGTTAATTTTCAGGTGGTGTGCGGACATCCACTGAGAGATGTCGGTCAGACAGGCAGAGATTCGTGCTGCTACCCGTGTTTCAGATTGGGAAAACGAGAGGATCAGTTGGGTGTCGTCAGCATAGCTGTGGTAGGTGAAGCCATGCGAGCGAATGACAGAGCCAAGAGAGTTGGTGTACAGAGAGAAGAGAAGAGGACCAAGGACTGAACCCTGAGGGACCCCAGTAGTCAGAGGACAAGGCTCAGACACAGATCCTCTCCAGGTTACCCGGTAAGAGCGGTCGGTGAGGTAGGATGAGAAGAGTGAGAGCGCAGTGCCAGAGATACCCAGGTCCTGGAGGGAGGACAAGAGGATCTGGTGGTTCACTGTGTCAAAGGCAGCGGAAAGGTCTAGAAGGATGAGGACAGAGGAGAGAGAGGCTGCTCTAGCAGTGTGAAGCTGCTCAGAGACAGCAAGGAGGGCAGTCTCTGTTGAGTGGCCTGTCTTGAATCCAGACTGGTGGGGGTCTAGAAGGTTGTTACAGTGAAGAAAGGAGGAGACTTGGTTAAAGATAGCTCGCTCTAGAGTTTTGGAGAGGAAGGGAAGGAGAGAGACAGGTCTGTTGTTGTTGACTTCAGATGGGTCGAGAGTGGGTTTCTTCAGGAGAGGGTTGACTCTTGCCTCCTTCAGAGAGTTGGGGAAACAGCCGGTTGAGAGGGAGGTGTTAATGAGATGGGTGAGAAAGGGAAGAAGGTCCGGAGCAATGGACTGGAGAAGGTGAGAAGGGATGGGGTCAAGGGGGCAGGTGGTTGGGCGGGCAGAGGTTACCAAGGTAAGAACTTGATTGGGAGACAGGGGGATAAAAGAGGAAAACAAGGGGGAAGAAGGTGAAGTTACTGGAGGTGTAGTTGAGGAAGATGGATTAGTAAATGAAGAGCGTATGACGTCTATCTTTTTTGTAAAGTAGTCAACAAAGTGGCTTGGTAGAAGGGTGGAGGGAGGGGGGGGGGACAGGGGGGTCAAGGAGGTTGGAAAACATTGAGAAGAGCTTTTTAGGGTTAGATAAAGAGGATTCGATTCTGGATTGATAGAACAAACTTTTGGCTGCAGTGATGGACGGAGAGAAGGAGGAGAGAAGAGATTGATAGGCAAGCAGGTCGCTGGCGTGTTTGGATTTTCGCCATTTCCTTTCCGCTGCTCGCATAGTGGCTCTCTCGGCGCGCACCGGTTCGGATAGCCACAGAGCCGGAGAGGACTTGCGGACCTTTCGAGTCGTAAGAGGACAGAGAGAATCAAGAGAGGACGACAGCGTAGAGAGAAGAGTGTCAGTGGCGAAGTTAGGCTGCATAAGTGCGAAGGAATCGGTTGAGGGGAGGGCTGACAGAACAGAGGAGGCCAGAGAGGAGGGTGAGAGGGTGCGGATGTTGCGACGGACAGGTGCAGAATCCGTTGTGGGAGGGTTGTCAGTTCCAAAGAGTGGGAGAGAGTAAGAGATGAAGAAATGGTCAGAAACATGAAGTGGAGTTACAGTGAGGTTAGCTGTAGAGCAGTTTCTGGTGAAAATATAGTCAAGGTGGTTGCCAGCTTTGTGAGTAGGAGGGGAAGGACTGAGAGAGAGAGCAAAGGAAGACAGTAAGAGTAGCAGGTCACATGACTTCTCAGTCTGGATGTTAAAGTCACCCAGAAGGATGAGCGGGGGTCCATTTTCTGGGAAGTTTGAAAGGAGGACATCTAGTTCTTCCAAGAAGTCTCCAAAGGAACCAGGAGGACGGTAGAGAACGACAATGATTAGATGAACCGGATGAGTAACCGTCACTGCATGAAACTCAAAAGACAGTGGGGTAAATGGAAATGGGTAGAGAGCAAAACTCCATTTGGGTGAGATGAGTAGACCTGTGCCACCACCCCGACCAGAGTGTCTGGGTGTGTGGCTGAAGGAGAAGGCCGAGGAGAGAGCAGCGGGGGTTGATGTGTTGTCTGGTGTGATCCAGGTCTCAGTGAGAGCAAGGAAGTCCAGCGATTGCTTGATAGCGAAGCCAGAGATGAAGTCCGCCTTGCGGTTAGCTGACTGGCAGTTCCAGAGGCCCCCAGTGACGAGGCGCTGGGTCTGTGTAGAGCGGGTGGGATAAATAAGAGAGGAAGGATTTTGGTGCATGTGTGACCGAGTCCGCGGTCTATAATATCTACGAGTAGATGTGCACACAGGTATGAAGAGAAAACACATTATCACAGGGAAATGTATATACTCAGCCGCCCTCAGCCACCACCGAAGACTCCAACGAAAGACTCCTAGGTCTTTATCCTCCGAGTCTTCATATGAGGAGTCTTCCCTGACGCTTCAGCTGATGCTACAAGCCCCAACCTGGTTATACGCCCGAGTTGGCGGTAATTGGTTACAGCTGTGTCGAGCCCGCCCACAGGTCGTTGAAGGAATTGCCCACTCAGTGATCGATACTGGTAAGCAGGTGATCCTTGCTAACAGTGAAGTCTCAGTTTGCTAGAATGTGAAATTCTTGCCAAACTGATTAAGGACAAAGATCAGTTTACCTCAAGGTAAAAAGTAGAATAAAGTTTAGTCCCTAGTAGATTTGGATTACAGAGCAAATACTGAAATCCTAGCTGGTTTGGTTGACTTTTCAGACACTTGTGTAAAAAAGCAACAAATCGCAGTTCAAAGTGTTCAAATTAGAAAGACAGTACAGACTAGCATTCTAGTATAACTAAATACAGCAGATACAGTAGTAATAAAGCAGAGAAACCTCTTTAAAGAATATACTATACTATATGTGTTTTGAAGTACTTGTATACTATGTTTAGGGAGGACTCTCTGCGGGCATTTCGTGTTGTTTTTAATTTAATGAGGATAAAATGTGGAAGACGCTGCTCGTCCTTCTGTCTTCAACGGTCAATGCCGGTAAATTAGAAAGAATAACATTTTAATTCCCTTTGACAACACATGTCAGTATTTCTATCCTAAATAGATTGAACCAGAAAAGCAGAGATTGCCTGTAAAAAGTTAATGCAACGTTAATAAGGTTCACATTTTATTATTGTGAAGCAGTTTGTAATGTGAATGTTATATGCTTTGTACTTCCGTCAGCCTCTTCCCTCTGTGGCTTAGTGGTAGTTTAGCAAGAGTTTCTTTTGCATCGTGTGGTTTATAACAGCACAACCTGCATAGTTTATGGCTCTTATACTGCGATTCATACAAAATATGGTCTGAAACAGCTCGTTAAACATAACAGTCACTAGCGTCCATTTAGTTTACTGCCAATTCCGTGAATCTGGCGTATTTAAAGTATTGAGTCATAGTTCTCACGGTACCTACGCTTCCTGAAGGCAACTGTCCCCATGCCAGATCGCAGCCAAAAGTTTGAACCTGAATTTTTTTTTTTTAAACTGTAAAAAAATAATTTGTGAAAGTTGAAAATATAAAATCTGCTACTGAAAAATGAAAAAATATTGTAAATAAAAATCAATAAAATATTTCAGTGATCAACGCTTCTGCCTTTTGAAGTCGGATGGGCACGCGCAATTATATTTGATCGACTTAGTTGAACCATCCATCCATCCATCCATTATCACCCGCTTATCCGGGGTCGGGTCGCGGTGGCAGCAGGTTCAGCAGGCCGACCCAGGCCTCCCTCTCACCCGCAGCACTTTCCAGCTCATTCTGGGGGGTTCCAAGGCCAGCCGGGAGATATAATCCCTCCAGCGTGTCCTCGGTCTTCCCCGGGGCCTCCTACCAGTTGGACGTGCCCGGAAAACCTCTAATGGGAGGCGTCCAGGAGGCATCCTGACTAGATGCCCGAACCACCTCAGCTGACTCCTTTCGACACGAAGGAGCAGCGACTCGACTCCAAGCTCCCCCCTGATGTCCGAGCTCCTTACCCTATCTCTAAGGCTGAGCCCGGCCACCCTACGGAGGAAGCTCATTTCAGCCGCTTGTATCCGAGATCTCGTTCTTTCGGTCACGACCCAGAGTTCGTGACCATAGGTGAGGGTTGGAACGTAGACCGACCAGTAAATGGAGAGCTTTGCCTTCCGGCTCAGCTCCCTCTTCACTAAGACGGACCGGTACAGCGCCTGTTTTACTGCTGCAGCCGCACCGATCCGCCTATCGATCTCCCGCTCCACCTTACCCTCACTCGTGAACAAGACCCCAAGATACTTGAACTCCTTCGCTTGGGGTAGGTAGTTTGCCCCCACCTGGAGGGAGCAATCCGCCGGTTTCCGGCAGAGCACCATGGCCTCAGATTTGGAGGTGCTAACTCTCATCCCTGCCGCTTCGCACTCGGCTGCAAAACGCCCCAGTGAATGCTGGAGGTCACGGTCCGAGGAGGCAAACAGGACCACATCATCCGCAAACAGCAGAGAGGCGATCCCGAGACTCCCGAACCGGATCCTCTCCGCCCCCTGGCTGCGCCTAGATATCCTGTCCATGAAGGTCACGAACAGGACCGGTGATAAAGGGCAGCCCTGGCGGAGGCCAACACCCACCGGGAACGTGTCTGACTTACTACCGAGGAGACGAACACAGCTCCTACTGCAGGCGTACAGAGACCGGATGGCCCGTGCCAACGGGTCCGGCACCCCATACTCCCGCAGCACCCCCCACAAAAACCCCAGAGGGACCCGGTCGAAAGCCTTCTCCAGGTCTACAAAGCACATGTAAACTGGTTGGGCAAACTCCCAGGACCCCCTCCAGTAATCTTGCGAGGGTAAAGAGCTGGTCCACTGTTCCACGACCGGGACGGAATTCGCACTGTTCGTCCTGAATCTGAGGTTCGACAAGCGGTCGGAGCCTCCTCTCCAGCACCCTGGCATAAGCTTTTCCCGGGAGGCTGAGCAGTGTGATACCACGATAGTTCGAGCACACTCTCCGGTCCCCCTTCTTGAAAATGGGAACCACCACCCCGGTCTGCCAGTCCATGGGCACTGTTCCCGACCCCATGCGACATTGAAAAGGCGTGTCAACCAAGACAGCCCAACAATGTCCAGCGCTTTCAGCATCTCAGGGCGGATCTCATCCACCCCTGGCGCCTTGCCACCAAGGAGCTTTTTGACTACCTTAGCGACCTCTGCCAGGGATATGGGTGAATCCACCCCAAAGTCTTCCGGCGCTGCCCCCTCTCCGGGGGACATGTTGGCCGGGTTTAGGAGTTCCTCAAAGTGCTCTTTCCACCGCCCGACGATGTCCCCAGTCCAGGTCAGCAGTTCCCCCCCCCCTGCTGAGAACAGCCTGGGGTAGACCCTGCTTTCCCTTCCTGAGTCGTCGGATGGTTTGCCAGAACTTCCTTGAGGCCAACCGAAAGTCCTTCTCCATGGCCTCCCCGAACTCCTCCCATGCCCGAGTTTTAGCCTCCGCGACCATCGTCGCTGCAGCCCTTCTGGCCCGCCGGTACCCGTCAGCTGCTTCAGGAGACCCCTGGGCCAGCTAGGCCCGAAAGGCCTCCTTCTTCAGTTTGACGGCTTCCCTCACCCCCGGTGTCCACCACCGGGTTCTAGGGTTGCCGCCACGACAGGCACCGATGACCTTCCGGCCACAGCCCCGAGCAGCCGCGTCCACAATAGAGGCTTTGAACAAGGTCCACTCGGATTCCATGTCCCCAGCCTCCCTCGGGATTTGTGAGAAGTTCTTCCGGAGGTGGGAGTTGAAGACTTCCCGGACAGGATCCTCTGCCAGACGTTCCCAGTTCACCCTTACTACACGTTTGGGCTTGCCAGGTCACTCTAGCCGAGTCCCCCGTCATCTGATCCAACTCACCACCAGGTGGTGATCAGTTGACAGCTCTGCTCCTCTCTTCACCCGAGTGTCCAAGACATACGGCCGCAGATCAGATGATACGATTACAAAGTCGATCATTGATCTACGGCCTAAGGTGTTCTGGTACCAGGTACACTTATGAGCCACCTTATGTTCGAACATGGTGTTCGTTATGGACAAACTGTGGCTAGCACAGAAGTCCAACAACAAAACACCATTCGGGTTCAGATCGGGCAAGCCGTTCCTCCCAATCACGCCCCGCCAGGTTTCTCTGTCATTGCCCACGTGAGCGTTGAAGTCTCCCAGGAGAACTATGGAGTCGGCAGGCGGCGCCCTTTCCAGGACCCCTCCCACCGACTCCAAGAAGGCCGGATACTCCGAAATGCTGTATAAGCACAAACAACAGTCAGAGCCTTACTCCCCGCAACTCGTAGGCGCAGGGAGGCGACCCTCTCATTCCCCGGGGAAAACTCCAACACAGCGGCGCTCAGCCGGGGGCTCGTGAGTATCCCCACTCCCGCCCGGCGCCTCTCACCCTGGGCAACTCCAGTAAAGGACAAAGTCCAACCCTTCTCCAGGAGCTTAGATCCTGAGCCCATGCTGTGC
Source organism: Cyclopterus lumpus (assembly GCF_009769545.1). NCBI lineage: Eukaryota > Metazoa > Chordata > Actinopteri > Perciformes > Cyclopteridae > Cyclopterus > Cyclopterus lumpus. The sequence goes on from NC_046967.1 coordinate 5,051,484, forward strand.
GTGGAGGTGAGCCCAACTATATCTAGCTGGTACCGCTCCACCTCCTGCACCAGCTCCGGCTCTTTCCCCGCTAGTGAGGTGACGTTCCACGTGTCTAGAGCTAGTCTATGCTGCCGGCGATCGGCCCGCCCAGGTCTCCCGCCTGGCCCCGCCCGGTCTACATAGCACCCGACCCCGATAATTCTCCCTGCGGGTGGTGGGTCCACAGGGTGACTGCTGCTCCATGCTGTTCTTTCGGGCTGAGCCCGACCGGGCCCCATGGGCGAAAGCCCGGCCACCAAACGCTCGCCGACGAGCTCCCCTCCTGGGTCTGGCTCCGGGAGGGTGCCCCGGTTTCCCTTGTCCGGGCAAGGTGGCTACAATCCGTGGGCTGCTTATCATCAGGGTTTGTTGAACCGCTCTTAGTCTGGGCTCTCCCCCGAGACCTGTTTGCCTTGGGAGACCCTACCAGGGGCTGACGCCCCGGACAACATAGCTCCCAGGATCACTGAGCCACTCAAACTCCTCCACCACGTTAAGGTGGCGATTCATAGGAGGAGTTGAACCACGTACGAGAAATAGGGCCATGGTCGTCTGTGAGTCGCCGAGTTTGGCTGAAAGAGGAGCTGTTGGCTCAAATATATAAACATATATAATATTTGTGTTTGTTTCTATCAGCTCCTGTCTCTAAACCCACCGTCTCCATGTGGTGTGACCTTGAGATGACCTTCTAGCGACGGTTTGAAGTCAACCGCGGTGCTCAATTTAACCAAGGGATCCACAACATCTTTGTCTCGCCCCTGATGTTGTTATTGTTTATTGATCCTTACCAATAGTGTGTTTGCTTCATGATCAGGAGAACCTTAACCTGCCTCATACCAGCAGTAGGAGGAACTGTGCTTTTTTGTGTCCTCTTTTTCAAATGCAAAAAAGTTAGGAAGACACAAAATATTGTATTTATTCTAACGAGGTAAAAGAGATTTATGATCTTTATAAATATATTTACCACATTGTTGCCTCTATTTTAAATTGTATTAATCTCTGTAGATTTGACTCTGGCTGCGGGATTATATTTATTCAACGATATCTTGCTGCAAATATGTTCTAAAGCTCAAAGTATAAAATAGACAATTAAAGAAAGAAAATAAAATCTTAATAAATATATCTAAAACAAAAGGGACAATCCAGTCGTCCAGTCTCAGGACGATGAATGGAAATAGCTTTTTGTGCATTTTTTGTGTTTGAAGTCAGAGAAATGCTAATGTCATATTTAAAAGAGCAAGAGGAAGTGGGCCTTCATCTTCACTGCTGTGAAACATTGTGAAGTCAGTTTCCTGTCAGTGTGACTGAGTTTCCTGTCAGTGTGACTCAGTTTCATGACGGTTGTTGATGAATTACAGTGACGTAAACATTTATGTGCTCATCTGTGATCCAGGACAAGAGGATAATGGGAACGCTCAAGGTAAGATACCACATCCACTGTCACACATGTCTCATCTTTAGTGTATTTAACATTATTGTAAGTCATTTTCTGTTTTCATACCGTGCAAAAAAAGGGTGTCATTCAACATTTTGAAGTATTTAATATCTAAACGTGTGCAATACAGTGTATTTTTACTCAATTAAAGGATCTTCCACTAAATCTTCAACATTTATTCTCACACGTTTTATTCATTCAACATGTGTCACAGCATTTATCTGCAGTTTGCTCTGAAGGACATGTCTACCGACCATGACACTCTACTAGATGCTACAATAGGTTGCACCATATGACAGATGCATTGTGGGTAACAGTGGTTTTATCTATTGACAGAGAGCTCAGCCATGATGTTGCAGGGTGTCCACGTCCCTGCAGACCAGGACCCTATTTCACATACGTGGCTCAACAAAGTCGATTGAATGTCCTGTTAGCGAGCTAAAATTAACAAGATGATTGACATCAGGCTATCCCGGTTTCTCAAAGGCTGATCCGTGCTCAAACCATCTCGTTAATTTGAGCCAGACGTCAGTTCACAGGATAGTTGCACGTGCCCGTCCGACTTCAAAAGGTTGAAGCGTAGATCACGGAAAACATAATTTTCTAACAGCACAAAGGCAAATAAACTCAAAGGAAGAGCCTCTTTTTCTCCGCTGAGGAGCAGGAGATGATCATGAACGTATATGAGGAATTCCAGACCATAATCATGACAAAATGGCAGTAATGACTCCCGACTGCGGTGGTCGGAGGGCACTAAAAATGAATGTGGAATCGGTGTATACTTATGCCAAAACAATGTCGGACACTGTAGTTTTCTCCAGGTGGTGCTCAGCAAACAATGTGGGCTACATATATAACTGGCAGACTTTCTGGGAAAAGCCTGATCTGATGAGTCGAGACGGCATTCATCCCACTAACTCTATAGAGACTGTGTCTGTCCCACGGCCACTTAAATTAATTAACTCAAAAGTAACCAGAAGAGGAGTCATACAAAATAACCTCATAAAGGTTAACAACACTACTGCAACAGTGCAACAAAACAGGATAATTAAATGTGGACTCCTAAATATTAGATCTCTGTCATCTAAAGCTGTATTAGTAAATGATTTAATATCAGACAATCACATTGATTTATTGTGTAATACTGAAACCTGGCTGAGCCATGAAGAATATGTCAGCCTAAATGAATCAACTCCTCCAAGTCATATTAATACTCACATTCCTCTAGGCACCGGCCGAGGAGGTGGATCTTTGACTCAAGCATATCAATGAATCCTAAACCTAAACTAAACTACAACTCATTTGAAAGCCTTGTTTCAAATGAGTCTTTCACATCCAACCTGGAAAACATTACAGCCAATTATATTTGTTATACTGCACCAGGTCCATATTCAGAATTTATATCAGAATTTTAAGAGTTTCTATCAAGTTTAGTCCTTAAAACTGATAAGGTTATTATTGTAGGAGATTTTAATATTCATGTGGATGTTGATAATGATTGCCTTAGTGCTGCATTTATCTCATTATTGGACTCGATTGGCTTCTGTCTGAGAGTACAGAAACTGCTTTGGCCACACCCTCGACCTTGTTCTTGCATATGGCATTGACATTGAGCATTTGGAGGTCTTCCCACAGAACCCTCTTCTGTCAGACAATTACCTCATAAGTTTTGAGTTTATACTCCCGGAGTGTACACCGTTAGTCCAAAGTTTCTACACCAGATGTCTAACTGACTGTGCTGTAGCTAAATTTAAAGAAGCGATTCCTTCTGCATTTGATTCAATACCACGTCTCAATGTGACGGAGGACTTCTGTGCTAACTTTAGTCCATCCCAGATTGATCATATTGTTGATAGTGCTACAGGCTCACTGAGAATGACACCAGACTCGATAGCCCCACTGAAGAAAAATACAGTGAGGCAAAGGAGGTTTTCTCCCTGGTATAACCCTCAGACCCGCAAACTAAAGCAAATTTCACGGAAGCTCGAAAACATATGGCGTTCCACCAATCTGGAAGAATCACGCTTAGTTTTGCGAGATAGTCTTAAAACATATAAAAAGGCTCTCCGTAATGCCAGAGCAGCCTATTACTCATCAGTAATAGAGAAAAATAAGAACAACCCCAGGTTTCTCTTTAGCACTGTAGCCAGGCTGACAGAGTCACAGCTCTGTGGAGCTCTGTATTCCAATATACCTCAGTAGTAATGACTTCATGAATTTCTTTAATAAAAAGATTTTAACTATTAGAGGCAAGATTGATGATCTCTTGCCCTCATCCAGTGCCGATCTGTCATCAAGTGGCGTTGCCTTGGAAACGGCTGTATGCCCTGGTGTGTATTTGGATGGCTTTTCTCCCATTAACCTAGACCAATTGTCCTCAACGGTTTCTACTTCTAAACCGTCTATCTGTCTCTTGGACCCCATCCCAACGAGGCTGCTTAAAGACGTGTTGCCTTTAATTGGCACCTCTCTGTTGTCTTTGCTTACAGGCCATGTACCACATTCCTTCAAAGTAGCTGTAATTAAACCTCTCCTGAAAAAGCCCACTCTTAATCCAGAGGTGTTGGCTAACTACAGACCGATCTCTAACCTTTCCTTCCTCTCTAAGATCCTTGAGAAAGTAGTCGCAAATCAGTTGTGTGACTTTCTACATCAGAATAGTTTATTTGAGGAGTTTCAGTCAGGATTTAAAAAACACCACAGCACAGAGACAGCACTGGTGAAAATTACAAATGACCTCCTAATTGCATCAGATAAAGGACTCATCTCCGTACTGGTATTATTAGACCTTAGTGCTGCGTTCGACACCATTGATCATGACATCCTATTACAGAGATTGGATCAGTCGATTGGCATTTCAGGTACCGCACTAAGTTGGTTTAAATCCTATTTATCAGATCGATCTCAATTTGTATTTGTAAACGATGAAGCCTCAATGACCACCAACGTTAATCACGGAGTTCCACAAGGTTCTGTGCCTGGACCAATTTTATTTACCTTATATATGCTTCCTTTGGGCAACATTATCAGGAAACACTCCATAAACTTTCATTGCTATGCAGATGATACTCAATTATATCTATCGATCAAACCAGAGGAGACCAACCAGCTCGCAAAAATTCAAGAATGTCTTAAAGACATAAAAACATGGATGACCTCCAACTTCCTGATGTTAAACTCAGACAAAACTGAAGTTATTTTACTCGGCCCTGAACACTAAGAAAAGAGATCACATTACTCCTGTATTAACTGATCTGCACTGGCTCCCTGTAAAATCAATAATCACATTAAAATTCTTCTCCTCACCTACAAAGCCTTGATTGGTGATGCACCATCATATCTTAAGGAGCTTGTAGTACCATATTGCCCCACTAGAGAGCTGCGCTCACTAAATGCAGGGCTATTCGTGGTTCCTAGAGTCCTAAATATTAGGATGGGAGCCAGAGCCTTCAGTTATCAAGCTCCTCTTTTATGGAACCACCTTCCACTTTTAGTCCGGGAGGCAGACACAGTCACCTCATTTAAGAATAGACTTTCCTGTTTGATAGTGCTTATAGTTAGGGCTGAATCAGGTTTGCCCTGGTCGAGCCCCTAGATATGCTGCTATAGGCTTATAGGCTGCTGGGGGATGTTTTCGGATACACTGAGCACCTATCTCCTCTTCTCTCTCTCCTTATGGATGAATTTACATCTCTCCATTGCACCTTATTAACTCTTCTTCCTCCCCGGGGTCTTTGTGACTTCACGTCTCATAGGGTCCATTGGACCTGGCGGTGTCTGATGCCTGGTGAGCCGGCCTCCCGCATTGGCCCTGCTGATGCGCCCCGCCCCCCCTCGTTCTCTACCTCCTTCTGTTTCATGGATTGGAGTTCCATTCATACATTGTCACATTCATGTAATGTGTTTATGTAACTTTGTAATGCTGTTCATTCTGTACACATGACATCTATTGCATCTGTCCATCCGGGGAGAGGGATCCTCCTCTGTTGCTCTCCTGAAGGTTTCTTCCCTTTTTTCCCTGTGAAAGGTTATTTTTGGGGAGTTTTTCCTGATCTGATGTGAGGTCCTGGGACAGGGATGTCGCATGTGTACAGATTGTAAAGTCCTCTGAGGCAAATTTGTAATTTGTGATATTGGCCTATACAAAATAAACTGAATTGAATAGGACACCATCCGCAGTCAGTGAAGGTCTTCCCTCTTTAAAGCACCTCATATCAGGATTACATTGTAATGAAATAGTTTTGATTGGTGACCTCAATTGGAACTGGTTAAAACCAGTGTCTGATTCTTTTAGGGCACAATGTGATTCACTAAATCTTTTCTAGATTGTTGATATGCACACAAGACCAAATCTGAAATGTCCTGAAAAATCATCTTCGATCGATCTTATCCTAACTAATGTTCCCCATAAATATTCTCCTGCCAGTATTTTCGCAAATGACATTAGCGATCATTGTGTTATTGTCACAGTTAGATGCACAAAAATTCTCGAAAACTAAGCCACGTATCATTATAAAGCGAAATATGAAACGTTTTTTGGAACAAGGGTTTTTTCATGATCTCTTTATTGATGATGTTGAAAGTGCATGGAAATTCTTTTATGATGGTTTTATTAAAATTATTGACAAACCTGCTCCTCTCAAAAAGTGCAGGATAAAAGGCTGTGATACTCCATGGTTCAGTTCAGACTTATCCGAGTTTCTACATGAGCGCAATGTGGCTTGGGCCAAGGCAAAGGGTTCTGGTCTGGAGTCAGATTGGCTGCTTTTTAGGCAACTGCGCAATGCTTGCACAGTTGCAATTAAAAAAGCTAAAGCTGAGCATTTTCTCAGTGAAACATCAAGCAACCTAAACAATCCAAGGCTGTTTTGGAAGACAATAAAATCTTTATCAGGAAATAGGAATGGTATTGAGCTTCCCCCTTGCATTGTTAAGGACTCTAATGACATCTCTGACAAAGCCATAATGCTTGACTGTTTTAATGAGCACTTCATTGCCTCTGGTTGCCAGTTTGACACTCTAAACCATCTTCATGAGAAATCCCCTGTTTGTTTTGGTCGTCAGGAAAATGTTAGTCAGTCTTTCAGTTTTAAGCACGTTACTGTCGCCGAGGTGCACAAAGCCCTTAAACATTTTTAGACACAGGAAAACCGGCAGGTCCGGATAACCTAAAGCATATTTTTTAAAGTTAGCTGCTGATTTCATCGCACCCCCGTTAACATATCTTTTTAATCTCTCCTTAGTCTCAAATGAAATTCCCCTTATATGGAAGTCTGTCTTTGTTCTCCCCCTGTTAAAAGGAGGAGACCCCACACTTTTAAACAATTACAGACTTATCTCCAAACTGTCTGTTTTAGCTAAGACACTTGAATCCATCGTGAGTGAGCAACTTAAGGAGTTTTTAATCACAAACAATATGTTATCTGATTATCAATCAGGTTTTTAGAAAAAAACATAGTACAACCACAGCAGCATTAAAGGTAGTAAACAATTTTATTGAATCCTTGGACAACAAGCATCACCATGCAGCCCTTTCTATTGACTTGTCTAAGGCTTTTGACACTGTCGATCATGCAATAATGAAGCATAGACTTCTTTCAATTGGACTGTCAGAACAAACTGTCTGTTGGTTTGAAAATTATTTATCAAACAGATCACAGTGTGTCCAGGCTGAAGGCATCACCTCTAGCGCTCTTAATGTAATAAAGGGTGTGCCCCAGGGTTCGGTCCTAGAACCACTTTTATTCACAATTTATATAAACAGTATCGGTCAAAGTGTGCCAAATGCAATTTTTCACTTTTATGCAGATGATACTGTTATTTACTGCTCTGCTCCTACACAGCATCAGGCTCTCTTTCATTTGCAAAAAGCCTTTGATACTGTTCAACAGACTTTTTATGAGTTGAAATTAATTTTGAATCCTGACAAAACAAAGCTGATGATTACAAACTCAAAGAAAAAAACGCTGAACCTTCCAGCTATAATTACATTTCAGGGCAATGTGATTGAGTCTGTATCATCATATAAATACTTGGGATTCTTAATTGATGATTCTCTCTCTTTTAAACCTCCCATTCAGCAACTTGTGAAGAAGTTGAAGCTGAGGCTGGGTTTCTATTTCAGGAAATAAGTCTTGTATGCTAGGGTCGGTTGGACTGCATTGTCCATCTGTAGACTGAATCATTGGCATGTCCTTATTTACAAGGCAATTCTTAACGTACTTCCATCTTATCTATGTACGTTAATTCATCAGAAACATGCTGAAAGCTACCTTCTTTGCTCTGTGACCCATGAGCAAGTCCTCCTCTTGTTATCTGTCCCTAACGTCCGTCTGGAAATGGGAAAAAGGGCTTTTAGGTTTGCTGCTTCTGCGGCTTGGAATCTCCTGCAGACTAATTTGGGTCTACGGGAGCCGGTCTCTTTAGGTGGTTTTAAAAAGAGATTGAAAGAGTTGGAGGAAGGTTCATCTGGTTGTAGATGTTTTTCTGACTGAGGTATGTGCACCTGTGTGAACTGGGATGTGATGACTTGAATCTTAGTTTTGGTTTTTATTGTCTGTCACTGTTTTATGTTGTATGTCTGTAACTTTGTTAAATGTGCTTTTGCTGTCTTGGCCAGGACACTCTTGTAAAGGAGATGTTTTTTTTTGGACAAATGTTTTTTTCACTTTACACACAAACATAAGACTAGACAAGACAAGGCACATCAACAAGTACTTATATAAGGTATTTCAAAGATATCAGTGGCAAGATAAATAAATAAATACAAAAATAAAATAAAAGATAGCAGTAGAGGGTGACAGATATGTACATGCACAGATAGATACATATTTGACCCAACAAATAAAATGCTCCACTATTCCCGGATGTGACAAACGATAAACTATAGGGTTACAAAAAAATCTTCCCTCTCCAAAAACTCCATAAATGAACTCCAAATCTTTACAAATGTGCTATATTTCCCTTTGACTACATATGTAATTTTCTCTAGGGCAAGGCACTGGAGCAATCCCTCTATCAAATTCCGTTTGCTCGGTCTGTGAACAGAGAAAGCCATTGCAATTTTATTTTTAGCTACAAGAAGACAAAATATTACCATCTTTTTTTTGCTATTGTTAAGTATACAGTTTGCTGGGAAGCACCCAAAGAGACAAAGTTTTGTACATAATGGAAGTTGTTTGTTGATAAAAATAGATTATTATTAATATTTATATTAATAATCTCTTTCCAAAAATCTTGAATGAGGGTGCATTCCCAGAGGCAGTGAGCGAAGCTACCTTTATGTATCCCACATTTAGCACATGTATCCGGTGTATTGGTGTAAATGCGATGTAACTCTGGAGAGATGTATGTTCTCATCAACCATTTATATTGAACCTTGTATTTATTGATTGGACTTGACACTGTAGACATATGTCCTCCTGTAAAGGAGATTTTTAATCTCAATGAGGTTTTTCCTGGTTAAATAAATTTAAATAAATAAATAAAAATGGAGAGGGCGCATTAGTGTGGCTTAACAACCCAACAGAGTCGCACCAAACTGGCGCCTCACTGGTAGGGCCCCTACAGAGTCGAGCAGGCGCTGGCTTCAGGCGGTGAGGCGGCCCTGCCATACCGGATTGTCAACCCACTTGACTCGCTAGACCAGGCCCAGGTGGTTCATCATGATAGATTAAAGCGGTACACTCTGCCCCTACCATCACTGGCTGACACCCTCCCTCCCGTCTTCTCCTGAAATGGAGGCTTCTCGGCCTCCCTGGGGGGTGGAAGCTGCGTGTGCTGGGACAGTCGGACACTGGCCTTCGGGGTGGTGTGGTGTGGCCTGACACTGTATGGTCCCGCGGGGGGCGTGTGGTGCATTTCCCATCGCACCTTCAACAATATGTTCTGTTTTAACTGTTGGGTTGCCACCGTTATATTTGTTCAGAAATGTACGGTGTCATGTTTTGTTGTTTACCTTGCTAAATGGTAATTTCCTGTGAAGACGGTATATTTTAAGACACTCAAATATTCTTTGGAATTGAAAATAGTACGTGTGACATTATGTTCTAACAAAAAAGACAAGACAAAAAATGTACTCAATTAGAGTGAAGTGTGAAGTAAAAAAGAAGAAGAAAAAAGGTGATAGAATTTTATTTTAGGAGCAATGCTGACAAACATTCATATTCAAAAGTGTGAGGTGGACAATACAGAGAGTGGTTGTTTGTTTGGATTAGGGTCAGATGTGAGGCAGTCGGTTAAGGCTCAAAACGCTGGTACATTCTGATGAGACTGACAAAGGGCAGTGCATTTAGTTATGGAAATAATATATTTTTATTATTTTATCCCAATTTAAATTAAACTGAATTTGCACATGAACATTTATCCACGTTCCCACGAAACTTAAACTGGAAATAATTATATTTTGTAATCGGGTTTAGTGTAAACAAGAAAAATAGTAGGTCCTTGACTAATCAGTTTTCATATCTGTGAAATATATAATAAATTAACTTAAAATAAAACCTTGAATCTTTATCTTGAAATCTAATTAACTTATTGTGTTTTTCACACCAGCAGCTGTAGTCGGGCAATGGGGATTGTCCATAATTCTAAAATAATTTTCTCTCACTCCTATGTTACTGATTCGTCCAAACTGCCTGCACTAGGTAAGAAATACAGAGACAATCCAGAACTGATAATGGCCAATAATCAGAGCCAGTCCATTATTCTTACGTTAGCTAAAATGTTACATTGCATGCTTGCTACAACTGAGCTGATACATTCATCCCTTCATTTGAGCCATGCTAGTGACAAGGATGAACGGAGGGCAATGTTAACCACGTTGGTTCAGTCTGAACTATCTCAATAACTATTGTACAATTGTAGGTATTTATCGTTGTACTTGAGTATTTTAATTTTTTGCTACTTTATACTTGTTACTTGTACTTTTTTACTCCACGGCATGTGGAGTAAAAAAGTTACTAGTTCAATTGAATATTTACAAAGTATACCAAAATATCCATCCAATATCTGTAACCGTTAATCCTATTAAGAAGGGTTGCTAGGGGACTGGAGTCGATTAATACCAACTCTAATTACCTATGCAGTACATAAAGTAGTTAAGACTAAAATTAGCCGCCCTTTACTGCATTGTGTGTGTGTTTTACATATACACAAATCGCTAATTGTAATCCAATATACATTTATGTTAATATACTTCTTTGTCATGCATGTAACAACTGTGTAAACTGGGATTCAACTGAAATAGAGCACAGCAGCGATAAAGGTAGAATTACTGTCAAATTAGGTAGCATTAACTGGCTGGAATATGAAATGTCAGATTCCTCTTCAATCATTTTGATTTAATGACACTTTTCAAAAGAATAAACAATAATGATAAATATTTTTAAAAGGGTAAAACGAAATCAACATATCGACACATTGTATTTGTATAAGTGTTTTGTTGCGTGCTGATGCCCCACCACCTAGAGCTTGTGTGCTTTTAATTCTTTCCATCCCTGATCAAGACCACTGCCACCGAGCTAGATTTTTTGAACCACCCTAATTTTCTAGATCTACCACTGGACATTTTAAATTACATAGCCTATTTGGATGTTAGGCAATCTACACCTCTTGAGTTTAGACTATTTTTAACAAACTTTGAATTGATACGATCCAAAAGTGAGTGTTACTTTCTACTATCAAAACAATAACTCAATATTATTAAGTTGGGCCAAATCTTTTTTTGCCAGTTGATCCAAATCGGGTACAAAATCACTTCTCACACAATCTGCATCATAAAATTGGTTACATTCAAATCACAAGATGTAACTGCAACATCATTAGAAAATCAGTTATTCTTGAAGATGAAAATATTGTAAAATATCATAGCTTTTGTCTGGAGACCAACATCTGCTGTAGAAGTTATGGGGACAATTCCAAAAACCTTACCAAATGTTATATCAGGCAGTCCTTGAATGGCTTCGAGAATAAATTGCATTAGTGGTTAGTACTACAGCTCAAAAAGAGACACTGTTCCGCAAGAAACACAATTCTGGACAGACCGTATATATTTGAGGTCAAACCACACTAGATTAAAAGAGGCTGAGTCCACTGAGCTTTTGTAGTAAAGGCAGTGGTTGCTTCTTCTTTGATGTGTACATTTTAAACTTTAACTCCTATTATCAAAGAGAAAAGTAAAAAAAAATCCTGTTCTCCGATTGGTCAAATCCCAACAGTCATGATTCTGGTCCAAAGGCAGTGTGGGTCTTCATTCATCACATCACAGAGGTGAAAGGGTGTGTTACTAAGTAGGTGAGAATGTGTGCAGGTGCAACAAAAACAAGGGTTTACCAAATGTCCCATGTACAAAAAGGTCAGCATTGAAGGTCTTATCAGCCTCTGTTATAAATGATAGCCCATTATAAGTTAAGCACAACCAAGAAATTGGACTTAAAATCCAGCTTTTTTCATGGCTACCTCTCTTTTAGTCATTGAGGTAAGCTGAAATTTGGGTACAAGAATCATTCCAGCCCAAAGGTGCTGGTCCTCTTCCACAGCCGTCAGCATCTTCTCATACAGCATTGAAAAGGAAGGGTATGGTGGCAGGTCCAGCCGATTAAAACAGGTATGGGCTCTGGAGAGAGAGGACCACAGGGATATTGGACACTGGTCTAAACAGAAAATGTAATGTAACCACATAGTCCTTTTTGTAAAAATCATGCCCTTGCCAAAGCTTTTCCCATATGCAAAAATGAAAACATAAACTTTTAAAAAGGCAAGTGATGCACAAAAGCTAATCCTAGTTTTGGCTTCCATTCAAAGACCATTGGGAATACATACGGGCCATTTTTGGACTGATTTGCATTTTTGAGGTAGTGATACAAGGATGTATTTTATGCCAAATAATATAACACAAGAATAGATGTTGGTGATATTCAAAAACAACTTGGTTAAGTAATTCACTCAATATTGAATAATAAAATGCATATTATGCAAAAACGATTTCAATTATTTCACATTTATAAATTCTTTTATAATGTTGAATTTTTTTCAAATGTTGAAAGTTTAACCTCAGCTCCCATATAAGTTTATAATCTAGTGGGAAGTTAAAATACATTAAAATCACAATTTTGATCCTAAAGCCAGTTCAACATAAAAGCACCCTTTTTTTTAATTAGGCTTTCAAAGTAGAGCCGTGGCTTCAACATTTTATTTTTTACCATTTTCCATCAGATTAAGTACCAAGGAGTAAATATGCTATTTTTCTGGTTTCCACTGGTGTCTATGGAGCAGTGTCGCTCAGTGGTAGAGCGGGCCTACAGTGTATGAATGTTAGTTCTGATGGGTAAGTGGCACCTTGCAATGGCCCCTGGCACCCCTCTCAATGGGTATGATTGGGTGAATGATATGGAGTGTTTAAGTGATTTGAGTGGTCGCATCCGTTTACCATTTTATCATTAATTGCAATGCATTGATTTCATTGTCAAATCACGTTAATATTTACGTCAGTTCGAGTAGAACATTTTCATAATTTTATTGCATTTTTTGATGCCAAATTTAGTTCGCCACAGATATACAAATAACTTTTTATCGGGATACAAAAGGGGTTCGGTAGTACTTTGACATTTTAGGAAGTATGTTTATTCTAAATTTTTCACATGGTTTGATAACACTCATATCTGCTTATGTATGGTAAATATGAAGTTTGAGCCAGCTAAGCTTCGCATATAACTGGAAACTGGAAAACAGCTGGCCTGGCTCTGTTAAAGAAAAATAAGAATCACATATGGCATCTTAAAAGCTCACCAATGAATGCCTTATAACTCAGATTAGTACAAAACCAGTACCGTTATTCAATACAAAAATGTAATTCCAATCAATAGCCCACTATAACCTCCTTGGCCATATACAGTATATAAATAATTGACTGTTCACTTGTCACTCATTCATTCTACTTTTATACTCAATTAATTATTTTGATGACTACTTCCTTTTGCACACTTGTTTCTTCATCACTCTAGCCTAATTTAATTATTTTCAAATCAATTGGACTCCAAAATCACAGTAAAAATGATGAGGGCATGAAATTCTGCCCAAAATATAACCATGCATAACCGTGTTTACCTAGGCAGTGCTGTGACCTTCCCCCACTTCTCCACACAAAATCTGCGAGGTCCATTGCTGCCTCGCAGAGAAGCAAAGCCCTCATAAGGAATACTGGATGTCCCGGTCACAAACTGAAGAAGCAGATGGGAAGGTAGGTAGGTATAGAGGGACAGAAAAGGAAAACAGAAAGATGAAGAAGGCAAATATCGCTGTTGAAAACAACCCTCTGTTTCTCCATCACACACACACACACACACACACACACACACACACACACACACACACACACACACACACACACACACAAACGTACCTGCAGAAGCCGTAGTCTTTGTTCATTGTTGAACCTCTCCACTGCTGCCCAGAACCACCGGATCACAATATGGTTGTCATGGTAACCTACAAATAACACACCATGTCATGTAACTATGACTATGGATCATAATGACTGAAGCCTGAGATCATGGCGCCTAAGACGGCTACCGCACCACCAGGCTCAGGGACCGCTTCATCATTATTCATTTTCCAATTACGATATACCACATTGTAATTGTATTACATGTTTTATATACTTTACATTTCATCCATATATTTACAAGTTAAATTTTAAGTCTTGAGATTCTCTTTTTTACTTGAATGTTTTTCATTGACCTGTTTTTAATGAGTATTGTGGCGTGAGCATACGATTTACGATTTACACTACTCTGTCTCTGATGGTTGGGCATATGACAATAAATAACTTGAACCTTAAATTTCCCCGAGGGAAAAGTATGCACATCAAAGAAGGTATAATATGATTTAGGGAATATCCTTTATGGAACAATCTGGCTTTGTTATTGTTGGGCCTTTGGTTAATTTGTATTGGTGTATGTATTATTAAATAAAAAGTGGGGAAAAAAAACTGACACATGACGATAACGACTTATGTATTATATTTACAATACCAATGTTTAAAAATAGAGAACGGACAAAATACACAGTTAACTTGATCATTAGGGAAGAAATACAAAATAATACATATTTGGTCTATTCCTTGATGTGTTCCAGGCAAATCAAATTAACAAATTTTTTCAGGAGTGGGTCATAGCAGAACCTTAGGGTGCTGGCTGCATGTGGCCCTAAGCTTGATTCCAACCTCTCCGGACACAATTTATTTTGCAAAAAGATAAGAAAGGTTGCTGTTGGTTGGTTCACTTGCTTGTTCATTCTCGCAAAACACAAGTAAAAACTAACTGCCGACTAATAAGCAAGAGAAAAAAAGATGATATAAAAGAAGGGTGAGAATGTAAAAGATAAATTGCAAAGCAAAACAGTAACAAACTAACTTCCTATATAACAAGACTACGAGTCTACAGCTCTGCTAGCATAGAGGAGCTTTGAGATTAATGCCAAAATCAGAATGCCAACAGTTTACCATGTTCACAATATCAGTTTTGCGGGTTAGCATGCTAACATTTGCTAATTTGCACGAATAGTACAGCTGAGCGGGATGGGAATTGTGTTATTCAGTCTTAAAAGCACAGATTAAAATGTTGATTTAGATGAGCCAGGGAATCAAAGTAGGTAGGCTTCATCGCCTGAACGCCATGAATGTCAGTACAGAATTTCATGGGTCTGTACCAAAGTGGTGGCCCAGGTTGACATACAAAAAATATTCTCTTCTTCGTCATTATTTTAATGATTTTAACAAAATAATAAATAACAAAATAGGTATCAAAGGTTAAAGTAAACTTCGACTGATAAACGGCTTATTCTCCATCTTTTCTTCCGTACCTCCTCTGTATTCTGTGTTGTTCCTCCAATCTGATAAGTCAATTTCAGCTGTGCCGGCGATCACCAGCTCCAGTTCCCTTGCATCAAACACTGATACTAGCCTGGCATCCACCACCTAGAAAACACACACATATGGAGTATAAGATTGAACTTTTTGTATTCGTGCCAGGCCTAAGACAAAATAAATCATGTATAGGAACTTTTCAGATTGTTAAAATAGAGTATGTCAAACCAATCCGATACCTCGTAGAAACCTCTGACCAGGCTGTCAGTCTGCTGCACCACTCCTCTCTCTATCCTCCACTTCACCATACGCTCAATGTATTCTTTTTTGTTCTTCTCACATACTGGGATGTTGGCTCCGCCAGGCTTCAGTTCCCTTTCTGTTATCTGAAGGGAGCACACAAGCAAGAAGGGGTCCTTTTTCCCTTAAAACAGCAACAACTGAATGCTTTAACAATCTCAGTTAATCCTCTTTATATTATATATATATATATATATATATATATATATATATATATATATCTTACCACACATAGAGCTGTGATCACCCCTCAACATATTGTTGAGGGGTGATCATTGTTGTAAGCAGAATAACTCTCTGCAACACATTAGCTAACGCTGACAAGCAAGTTTTGTTTACTTATTTGTATTTATTTTTAAATAATTTAAAATATAAGTTTTACAGTGCTGTCACTCACTTTCACTCTTCTTCTTTAGGAGTGTTACTTTGTAATGATCGCATATGTCTGTCTCTGTGTACGGCACCAGTAAATGGTAAACACGTGTTTTTATTTTCCTTAGCGCACTTAAAAGTCCCGTACTGGTAAGATTAATGGTGGCCTGAAGCGTAAACTGAGGTTATGAATAGGATCTTTTATTATTATTTGTATTTGTCCTTGTGTATGAAATGTGATGGGGGGGGAAGTGATGAACTGTTGAGCGTGCAGACAGGTGAAGCAGTCAGCGTTTAGTGGACTCAGGACTGCGTGATATTCTGGCAACTGCTCCGCTAAGGATATTTGTCACTGGGCTTTTTGAAGTCATAAGAGACTTCGGAACTGACAGGAGCCGGGGATTGAATTACATTTTTGGAGGGGTTAATTGTTTGTTGTGCATGTTCTTTTGTGGGTTGCAGCGTATATGCTGCATTGAATTTGATTTAATAACAACATTTTGTGTTTGCAACTGACTGTTTGGTTTCGTTTATGACTGTCTGCCGTTCTTGGGGGTTTCAAACATATTATGCAGTCTGGGGGCAGAGACTGCATGCACTCAATATCAGATCTGCCATTCCCCTAAATTTAGCGTGTGTACTTTTCCCCTTAGGTGTGATTAGGAGGGCGAATTGCTACAACTTGAAAAAGTTGTAGCGGGTAGGTGTAGGATGTAGGTGTACCTATACGCTGACTCAACGCCATACATTTAAACCTAATAGAGAAAACATGAATACATATGTAACAACTCCTGTTACCATCCCCCCCCAGCACCAAGAATGAGCACACTGAGTGTAACGTTTGGCAATATACTTTATTCAGATCTCTGCTCCACCGGTCCCCTGCTCCATCTCCAACACACCTGATATAGGGGCAAGACACATTAGCCCTGATCCACTGCAGCTGAGGCTAATTAAACCTCTTCCCGGCACCTGTTCCCTCAGCCACTCCACCCCCGCAGCTGAGCCTAACCACGCCCCAGCCACCACATACCTACATATGGTATCTGGCTGCAAAGTAATCCGGGCGTTGGTATCTTTCATGTGGTGGAGCCATTGGTCCGAACAGAGGGTGAATGAGCATCCTAGGAAGCAGTAGCGCAGGGAGTCAACCGGCCACCGTGATGGCCAGGCACTCCTTCTCCACCGTGCTGTACCTCGCCTCCCTCTCTGACAGCTTCCGGCTGATGTACAGCACAGGGCGGTCAACCCTCAAACACCAAGTGGCACTGCTCCGTCCACTGGACCGGATCTGAGGCACCTTTTCGGGTCAGGTTAGTCAAGGGGGCTGGTCAGATCTGCAAAGTTCGGGATGAATCGTCTGTAATAACCCATCAGCCCAGAAACTTTTTTAGTCTTGGGCCGTGGGCAGGCTGCGATAGTGGTGGTTTTATCTGTGGATGCACCTGCCCGCCGCCCAAGTGGTACCCCGTACCTCCCTCCGTCCAACTGCACACTTCCCTGGGTTGGTGTGAGCCCCGCCTGCCTCAGGGATTCGAGCACCGCGCCCACCCGCTGCATCGAAACGTGACACATCATTCACCCTGCGATAGTCCACGCAGAACCGTATAGACCCATCCTTCTTGACAACAAGAACAATGGGGCTACACCAGGCATTGTGGGAACTCTTACCCCCAACTCCAGCATGGCCGCTAATTCCCTCCCAGGTAACCGGTAGGGTTGTGACCGCACCGTCACGCACCGAGGAGTCTCAATTAGGTGCTCTATGAGGTTTGTGCGCACTGGCAGGAGAGAGATCACCGTCAGCAAACTGCTTCTGCAACTGTGTCTGTTCTCTGGGTCCCCGGAGAGATGGTCTTCACAAAGGAGCGAGGCCAGATTGGTGGATTTTGGGACCTTAGGCCCCAGCTCCTCTCTCTCAGATACCGTGGACACCAGAGAAACAGACTCCACCTCCCTCCATGCTTTTAGGAGGTTGAGGTGGTAAATCTGTGTATCTCCGCCCCCTGTCAGAACGCACCACCTCATAGTCAACATCCCCCACTCGCCGTGTGACCACAAAGGGCCCTTGCCACTTGGCGAGGAGTTCAGAACTGGAAGAAGGAAGCAATACAAGTACTTTCTCTCGCGGTGCGAATTGTCTCCTCTGTCGTACAGCCGTTGTTGACGGTCCTAAGCCTGGAGCAAATTCTTGTGTGACATCCTACCCCATGTGTGGAGCTTTGCTCGCAGGTCCAGGACGTATTGGCTCTCAATACTGGTGCTCTCAGTTTTCCCCTCCTCCCAGTTTTCTTTAATGAGGTCGAGCACCCCCTGTGGTGTCCTGCCAAACAAAAGTTCAAAGGGAGAAAATCCCGTGGAGGCCTGGGGGGACCCCCGTACTGCAAACAAAAGAGAATCAAGCCATTTATCCCAATTACGTTCATCGTCATTAATACATTTACGGATCATGGACTTCAAAGTCTTATTCAGATGCTCCACCAGACCATCAGTCTGTGGGTGGTACACACTGGGTCCGAATAGATTTAATGCCCAGTAACCCGTAAAGTTCTCTCAGTGTTCTTGAAATGAACTGGGTTCCCATGTCAGTCAGAATCTCTTTCGGGATTCCGACTCGGGAGATGACCTGAAACAGCGCCTGCGTGACAATCTTTGCAGAAATGTTGCGCAATGGCATTACCTCTGGATATCGTGTTGCGTAATCCACGAGGACTTACAAAGCAATATCCACGTGCACGCCCGTTGAAAAGGCCCAATGAGGGTCCATAGCGATTCGCTCGAACGGAACCTCCATTAATGGCAAAGGACGCAAAGGCGCCCTCGGAATGGCCGGGTGGTTTACCAATTGACACTCTGGGCAGGACGCACACCAACGGCACACATCCGCCCGGATGCTCCGGCCAATAAAATCAAGTCATTATCCGGTCTAATGTTTTTTCATATCCCATGTGACCAGCCATCGGGTTATAGCCGCCTGGAAAATTATTTCCCGGCGGCTCTTCGGCACCAGCAACTGAGTGTTTTCCTGCCCGGTCTGAGTGTCACGGCTCACTCTATACAGTCTGTCCCTAATCAATGAAAAGTGTGGATATGACTGTGCAGCGTCGGGGCGCACCAGCTGAACGTAGAGTATCGTCCCGAGACTGCTCGAGTGGAAAATCTTCCATGGAGTGAAACTCGGGAGCTGGTGGAGTCTCCACGGGAGTCTCCGCCGGTTCCCCCTCGCCGTCCGCAGTGTCGAACGACCCTCGCGTCACCGCTGAGCACAGCACACATATCGCATACCCTGTCTGCAGTGAACGCACCCCCGCAGCATTCCCCATTAACTCGTTAAACCCCGGCCAATCTGTTCCCAAGATTAGGGGGGGGTAAGGCGGGAGATAACTGCAACCTTCACATTATGCTTTTTCCAAGACTGTTTGTGTGTGGACGGAGTGGTAAGAGGGTGTTTGGATTGCACTGACTGGACTGTGTTTCTCGAGGATGACAAGGATCTGGACATTATCTCTGACAAAGTCACCAGTTATATTAATTACTGTGTCGAGACTATCATTCCCTGTAAACAAATGAAAACGTTCCCTAATAATAAACCTTGGGTGACAAGGGAGGTTAAAGTTGCTATTAATTAAAAGAAAACTGCTTTTCTCAGTGGCAATAATGATATGATTAAAACTGCCTAAATGGAATTCAAAGCTATAATTAAACAGAATAAGCGTACATATAAGGAAAGGGTTTGAAACAGATGTCACAAGGGGCATGAAATATATTACTGGTATGGGGACCAGTAATCCCAGTTTGCCTGGTGCTGGTGTAAATGAAATTGGATGTCTCTGCATCTCACGAGAGCATTCTCACTTAGTGCAGAGAGGAGAGGAGGTTCGACAGCCGTTAAAGCGCACAAGGCAGCAGGCCCTGATGGTCAGTCCTTCATTCTATATTTTCCTTGTCTCTGTCTTCCTCAAAACTTCCAGTAATGTGGAAAACATCTTGTTTAGTTCCAATCCCGAAGACAAGAGTGTGAGGAGTCATAGCCTTACTAACCTGAGACCAATAGCCCTGACGTTGCACATAATGAAATGTTTTGAAAGGGTTATCCTGGGTCACCTGAGTCGACAGGTCTCAGTCTTCCAGGATCCCTTGCAGTTTGCATACAGGAAGGATGTAGGGGTAGATGATACACTACTTTTTATGATCCACAGTATTTATAGCAAGGGCGTAGGTTTGGTCTCAGCATTGGTAGGGACACTGCCAGCCCGCCATACAATTCTTTTTGTTGATATTATGTTGAACAGGCAAACTTTATTAAAATATATTATGTGTTTAAATACAAAACAGTATTCTGCACCAAATAAATAATAAATAAATGAATAAGAAAGGTTCTGCTAAAATGCCAATATAGAGTAACACTATATTCTATATCCAAAATATATACAAACAACTTTTACCAGTTGTGTAGTGAAAAAAGACAAAAGAAAAAAAAAGCTGCGAGCAGCGCTGAACGGATCCTCACTAATTCACGCCATTCAGGGGCGCCGGCGGGATGCCGACCCGCTCGGCCGCGTTTATCGCATAACGCTGATTTTCTTATGCCAGTAGGTGGTGCTTCGACTCTGAGTGAAATAAGCTTGTCGATATCCTCAGGCCATGACTTGTAACAAGCACGACAAGTTTGGGGCAGATTTGAGCAAGTCCAGTTGAGGCAGTAGGTGGCGCTCTGACTATGACTGAAATAAGCTAGTCGATATTCTCAGGCCGTGACTGGTAACAAGCACAACGAGTTTGGGGCAGATTCGAGCAAGTCCAGTTGAGCCAGTAGGTGGCGCTCTGACTGACTGAAAATAAGCTAGTCGATATCCTCAGGCCGTGACTGGTAACAAGCACGACGAGTTTGGGGCAGATTCGAGCAAGTCCAGTTGAGCCAGTAGGTGGTGCTTTGACTATGACTGAAATTAGGCTTGTCGATATCCTCAGGCCGTGACTTGTAACAAGCACGACAAGTTTGGGGCAGATTCGAGCAAGTCCAGTTGAGCCAGTAGGTGGCGCTCTGACTATGACTGAACATAAGCTACTCGATATCTCAGCCGTGACTGGTAACAAGCACGACGAGTTTGGGGCAGATTCGAGCAAGTCCA
This sequence comes from Cyclopterus lumpus, assembly GCF_009769545.1. Lineage (NCBI taxonomy): Eukaryota > Metazoa > Chordata > Actinopteri > Perciformes > Cyclopteridae > Cyclopterus > Cyclopterus lumpus. Next base: position 5,072,608 of record NC_046967.1, read on the forward strand.
GTTGAGCCAGTAGGTGGTGCTTTGACTATGACTGAAATTAGGCTTGTCGATATCCTCAGGCCGTGACTTGTAACAAGCACGACAAGTTTGGGGCAGATTCGAGCAAGTCCAGTTGAGCCAGTAGGTGGCGCAATGAGAATGTGAACATATACAAAGCATTATGTGTCTCTACGCTGAAGTGTAGACCTCGTAGTGTAAATTACATGTGAATTTGATGCATTTTAGACATATGTGTTTTGGCCAGTAGGGGCGCTTTAAGAATGTGAACATTTCCATGCATCATGTATCTCTACGTGAAGTCTAGACCACGTCAATGTAAATTAAAAGTAGAAAAAAGTGATGAAAGAATTAACCCTGGCCTGGATTTGAACACACAACTCCCAGACTCAAGGCAATTGCATATACCACTACACCACCGATTTGCTGAAATGAAGCTGTTCGCGTGTATATACATACAGATGTAATTATATATATTGTGTCTATAAATATATAGTTTATATTTAGAACAAATATGTATTTAAAATATATATATGTATATATATATTATATATATATTTCATATATATAGTATATATATATATTCTGGTCTAAAACTTGTCATTTTATTTTTTTGTTGTGTTCCTATGACAATTTCGAATGTTTCTTCTTGGAAATGTATTCAAGCCTTGACTGGCATTTTTGGAAGGATTGGTTTAGTTAAAGCAACAGTCTATAGCATAACAAAACACAAAGTGGGCGTTTATTTGAGTCCACATAACGACAACGTGAGAAGCGGTGAAAAGCCAGTTTTTTCCTCAAGGCCTTCAGATCATCCTGGAAAGAAGATTGAAGTCGATTGGATCTTTTTTGTGGGAGATAACCTTAAATGTATAACGTCGAAAGTGCCAAAAATTTATTGTAGCCCCCCCTAGTGTTCAAATCGCACACGATTTTTTTGCATGTTAAGGGATGCAATGTGCACATATTATGTGCAATGTGCAACAACTTAACCGAGGCAATGACCTGGCCTATAAACGGGAGGTTGAATCTTGTCAGCTGGTGTAATGAACATTTCTTAAAACTAAATGTTGGAAAGACCAAAGAGTTGGTTATGGATTTCAGAAGGAAGAAGGAGGAGGTCTCCCAAGTGTATATTGCGGGTCAGCAGATGGAAATTGTCCAGTCATATAAATATCTTTAAATATCTTTACTGTCTATCTGGACAATAAATTCAACTGGACAAAGAACACTGATCTGTATTTAAAAAGGCTTAGTCAAGACTTTTTCTTCTTGAGGAAGCTCAGATATTTGATATCAGCAGAGGGTGGCGGCATTACTGCAGATGATAAAAACAGGATCAATAAGATGATCAGTAATGCTGGTTCAGTGATTGACCGTTTGACCGAATTTTTCGCCGCGACCAGATCCCATGCAAAGTCAACGCACAGACACGTTTGAGACGAATTCACGTCAGGCGGCGCGATAGACACGAATCGGGTGGCGCAAACTTTTCGCCCGAGTTGAAATATTTCAACTTTGGCGTTGGGCGATGAAATTCCCTGAGGCGACAGCCAATCAGCGTTGAGATGCTCCGCCCATCACTGTCCTGCCATTGTTGAATCAGAAAAAAATGGACATCGTAGCGGTTTGCGGACCCCCGAGCTCTTTAATACAGCTACAGGTTAGCCTGAAGTAGCGCTGGAAGCGGCAGTCATCCAGAAGACTGTGAAATTCACCGAGCTGTGTGCGGCGACGGGTGATGTTATGAACCCAAATACGAGGGCGGCTGATGTTCCGACGTTTGTGGTATTTCCACAACAAGTATAGAGTAGAAATAGTGGTTATTTATTTCATGGCGGACGGCGGTAGTTCTAACTGTTTACGGAGACAAGCCACGGAGATAAGCCATGCCCCCTTTCCGCGTCTAAACACGCCTGTGCATTGACTTTGCATGGGATCTGGACACGCGTTTGTTGTGAACGCAGCACAACTTGTCGGGTGTCGAAACTCACGCGAGTAAAGCGACGCGAATATTCGTGCCGCGATTGGTGTGAACGCAGCATTAGGATGCCTAACTGTTCTATTGAACGACTCAGAAGGTCTTTTGTTCCAGCAGCAGTTCGATTTTTTTAATGAACACCTTTGTTTTCTTTTTAGATTTAGCATCTTTCTGATGTCGGTCATGTTTTATAAGGCATTTTCTGGTGTCATTTGTTCATTGTAATGTGTTTATTGTCTGTTATGCACTCTGTGTCTATTGTTGTCTGTATTCATTTTTTGTGGCAAATGAGTTTCCCCACTGGCTATTATAATGTTTTCTAATCTAATCAAAGGGAGATTTGCATCATGGATGTGCAGCCGACAAATCTGCAGAGACTGATGCTATCATGTCAATATCAACAAAATCTCTGAGGAATGTTTCAAACACCTTGTTAAATCTATGCGACGAAGAATTAAGGCAGTTCCGGCAAAGGGGGCCAACCCGTTTCTAGCAAGGTGTACCTAATACAAAGTGGCCAGTGAGTGTAGTTTAGCCAAACAACATTTTCTCTCAAACAATCTCTAAACTTAACACCGTGTTTACACTGTGATGTAATCATGATGATGGCAATATAAGGGTCTGTGGTAGTGTATGTGTTGTTTAACACTCAAAACCTAACCTGCCCGAAGACTTCTTCATTGACAGTGAAGGTAAGGTCCAGCATGTCTTCTATGTCGTTGTCCTTCATCCACTGAAGGGACTGGTGAAACTCCTCATCCAGGTACTCTAGGTCACTCAGGTCACATGGACTACATGGTGAGAAATACAGGTAAGAATTTGTGTGTGATCTGTAGCATTAACACACACTGGATCAGGAAGAGAAGCACACAGGAAAGAGAGTACTCTAATGGCATCAAAGCGTATTCTTCTGTGCACCAGTGACTTTTTAATAATGATAACATAATGTATGTGACTAGCATGGTATCTTCCATTTGGTGCTCAGGGTGTTTGTGCATCTGTGCTTTGAATACACATACGTGTACGTACATGCGCAGTAAGCCTTTATAGAAGGGTCTGGTGAAGAAGGCATCTAGCAGGTATTGGTGGATCAGAGCCAAACCCAGAATACGACCACTGAACCGGAACCTGAAACCCACACACATTAACAAAGTTAAAGTAATAAGGATACTAAAGATCAAATAGTGTGTGTGTGTGTGTGTGTGTGTGTGTGTGTGTGTGAGTGTCTGTGTGTGTACAGTTAACCTCACCATTCATGGTGATTGTCTACAAAAGCGGACATTGGGCTGATCTGGACGGTGTAAGTATCGTTTGCAGAGTATTCAAACAGACCATAATAAGGGTTGAACAGTTCCCTGGAAACCAAGAAGAAGAACTCCCTGGAAGGCCCGCTGTAGTCCAACCTACAACACATATATTTAGATAAATAAAATAAATTACCATACATGCCCAAACCAGAATTCCATTATGTTCAAATAATTGAGAGCATTATTTGATGAGCTGGTAATAAAAGTTTGATACAGACCAGAATTTGGAGTCTAAAAAAGAATTCAGTATTGTATATTATAACAGCCTGCATTCACACCAAACGCGAAGCAAACTTTTTGTCAAGGAGATTAAATACAAAGTCTAGGATGCCAATTTGCGGAAATGTTTTAACTCAAGTAAGAAATTAAACACCATGCTGTCTTGCAAAAGCTGATGTGTTGATACCGCTGCAGTACCCCAGAATAATTCAGCCAAGCTAAGACTTGCTATATACAATGAATACAGCTTGGTAAAACGCCTCCTGATGATGTTTTGAACCCAGACACAACGGCGTGCGGTTTTCCCCATGTATCTGGGAGCAAAACATGTACAAATCCGCAGTAGTGGTTATTTCGGCCATGGTCAATGAAACGTTGCTGGTATCTACATGGAGGGAAGATAGTGGCTGTCTTGAAGCAGGTGGGAACACTCTCCTGAGACAGGAATATGTAGAAAAGGCCAGTGATGACATCAGTTAGCTGGTTGGCACATGTGGCCCAGCAGCTTCCCTCTCATCTGGGTTTTTCTCACATCCGCTGTGGAGACTGACAGTGGCCGGTCCTCTGGAGGTGGGGTAGGCTTGACAGTACCCCACTCACATCACCTGCCATATCAAACCTTAGCAAACTTGTTCACATTATCACCAGCTGACCTCAAGCGTTCGTTGCATTAAGTCCAGTCTTCTCCTTTGCGCTCTGGGGGATTTAAACTGTTAGTTTGAATAATACTGATAAAGTGGACCTACCCTACACTTTAGTGAAGGTTATATTTGTGTGGACAATAAGCCACACAATGGTGAGATATATGCCTGATAAAAAGTGTTTTCTGTTAGTTTATACTGGGCTGGAAAATATTTTCTTCTATATTATATTTTCTCTATATTCTCATGAAATTGCAACTTTAGTCTTGTAATATTACAAAATATTGTGACAATTCAATTACATAGGTTTATAAAGTAAATTCATGTATCATTGACGAGAATATAGGTGTGTTAACCGAGCAAAGAATTACATACCGTAAATGAGAAATCGATCTACAGGAAAATAACGATTTGAAACTATGCATTATATCATATTTATATTAGAATTTTTGGAATGATATGATACATACATTTTGTTTTCCTTTAAATAAATAAAGACATTCCCCCTCCCACTCACTCACCCCTCCTCCCCGACAAAGCTGACATAGAGCTTGCTGCGCTGCAGGTCTTTACGGGAATAGCACATGATCTGGTTGAAGGCATCTTCCAGCAGATGGTCACGACGGATGATCAACCTGAGACGCAAGCAATGAGGACAGACAGAAACATAAACTTGTATAAGCACAAAGAAAGAGGAGAAGAAACGGATCTCTTCATACAAACACATTCCCCCTACTTTAGCTTCCCTGGTCCTTGGCCGTAGCCTTTAGTTTCCAGTTTCCTATAGAAGTTGCGCAGTTTGGCCTCAAAGTCTCTCTTATTAGGGTGCTGGGGCTCTGGCGTTAGCCCTCTGGGTACCTACAGGTAGAGACAAAGAGGGAAGTTGTACACCAAGCTTCGTATGAAACACTGCATGGTATGGGAAACCAATGTAATTCATTCAAGCTGTAGTTGAACAAGATTCTATTCAAACCACCTGCTCCCAGTATCTCCCAGTACACCTCCACCAGTGCCTTGTCATCCAAGAAAGTTGATAAAAACCCAGTTGGGTCTTGGATCACTTGCTGCACTTTTTTACTTTGATATATATTCACAGTTTTTTTTAAAGAGCAAATATGTCCAGAAACTGAATTCAATATCAAATGATCTCCTCCTTTAGCCACTCTCACTCCTCTCTCTGTTCTCCTCTATGCTGCTTCATAGAGATTCCCAATCTCATTTATCTCCTAACTTTCTCAATCAGGCCTGCCGTCATATGATTTTTTTGACAGAAGATGTTAAGAGAGAGATTTAATTTGATTATGTATATATACAGTATCTTCAACGAAATTTTGTTTCATCAGAATAAATAATCTTGCAATCCGACCTGAATATCATAATCACCCTCTTCAACTCCATCTTTAGTACAACGCACGTGAGTGCGTGACTTTAGAAGGTTGATATGCAAGAACCGAGAGTCTCAATAGCAGTTCTTGATTTTCTGTTTCGATACTTTCGCAGGGTGTGAATCCAATCGTTATGAAAGAATAGCTATTGGCCTTGATAAAATAGAACGTCTCTGTGTGACTTGTTTCTCAGTCACTTACCAGGCGAGTTCTGTGGAGAGGAGACGGGGGATCCCCGAGCTGACTGGCAGTAGCTTGGGTGAAGTAAGGCATGAGGAGGCACGTAGGACATTACTTCATCTTCAAACAGACTGCGGAGGAGAGAGAGGAGGAGAGATGGAGCAAGGAAGAAACTGAATGACTTCAATAGAAAAATTAAAGAGAGAAAGGAAGGAAATAGATTAACCCTTTAAAACCGAAGTCATTATTTAATAAACTTAACTTAATAGCATACCCAAACTAAAAAGGGTGTATCTCTGCAACCACAAGGTCTATTGAAATAATTGTGATGTTAAAATAAACAGTAACACTTGTGAGATATTCTTCAGATGTGTTAATACCACTATATATGTTACTGGTTAAGAGTAAATGAAGATGGCCCACACCACAAATAAAAAAAAAATAAGGCCTGTTCAGGATGATCATCTAATTGGAATGATGCAGCAGCCTGCCTAGGCCTCTTCCAGTTATAGCACAATATGTGAACAGTCTCTCTGCAAAGTTTTACTTTTAGAGAGTTTTTAGTAAAGAAGGTTTAGGCCAACATTTTTGTTTTAGTCCAAATGGGCATTTGGACAATTTGGGCACCATGTGTGCCATTTGAATTTTCTCGCAATGATTTGGATGAGACACAGGATATCCGTTGAAAATTAATCATTGTGGATATAACGGGAAAAATCGTTTTCTTCGTTTTATCATCAAAGGTAAGACGGATTGGTTCACCGTAAAGCGATAAAGCTGTGGTTGTTGCCACCATGTTGCTGGTGTTAGTTATGTTGCTGAACCTTGGAGTAGAATGTGAGACATATTTGAAAGCTGTGAGGAAGCAGCTAGCTTATTGTCGAGTCAATTTGTTTGTAGCTGCTAGCTACGGATCGCCGGCTTCAGGAATGTGACGTGAGAGGTCATTTATGGTGACATTTGTCGAAAATATATTTGGAATTTTTTATTTATTATTGGAGTTGTGTTTAGAGCATGCACATGAAAATGATATGGTCTTGTAGCCCTGCCTTTTCTGATTTATCTGATTACCAACATTTGTTTATTAATTTCTTAATAAATAAATAAAATAAATACATTACTATATTAGGGTTCAAGGTTTTTTTTAAGGACGAAGCCAGGAAGTAAAGGGGAAAGGTGATACACAGTTGATACAATTAGACATGTAAAGGAGATAGACAAGGAAGTACATGAAAAATAGAAAGACCAGCAAGAGCGATTAAAAAAAAACTAGGAATGCAATAAGGTACCAAATATCAAGGAGGGATGTAGACACTGAGGGAAGGGAGTAAGGAAGCAGGTCTCACCTTAGTAGCATGACAAGATCAGCATCACCTGACAGCCTGGCCAATCCTGACCCTCCATCTGTGCGTATGAGTTGCACCTTCTCCCTAATGTCACAGCAATATTACACTGAAACAGATGCTGATGGCTTGAGCTTTATTTCATATTGAAGCTAGACAAATAGCTGTAATTATGGTTCCTAACAGATAAACTTGGTTTTGTGAATACATTGCCTGTGTTAGTGTGTGTATATACCTGAGTGAATGGTTCCGGTTGAAGTCAGGCTGTCTTTCCTGCAAAATCTCAAAGATGTTTGCTTGTCGAAGAAACGAAACAATCTTCTCATTGTAAGCTGGAAGAAAAACAGATGCATTTTTTGGTCATCTTCGATAATTTCTGAAGGATTGTCTGCATTTGTAATTCAATTAAATTTATTTTGTATAGCCCAAAATCACAAGTTTGCCTCAGAGCGCTTTACAAAGATACCATCTTTTTAAATAGTATTTAGGGTCCGAGCGACTGACGAAGTCCGTCCGAGAGGACCCTATTGAAATTGTTAGGGTTTTATTATTCTTATTCCTATGATATTTGATGAGTTTTCGTTCATTGTGTACATTATGCCAAAAATGCACCGAATGTACACAATGAACGAAAACTCATCAAATTTGGCAAGCTTGCCAGGCTTGGTGACAATAGCCATCTGATATAGACTCAAATTTGGGTTTTAAATTTTAAATTTGGCCTTTTGGATTTTCCACCATTTTGAATTGTGTGAAAAACACAAAACTGCAAACTAGTCCGACACGCTGGATCCGATTGAAATTAAACTTTTTTTTGTGGCATATCATTTGAGTGATATCATCTAATCTTATTAAAAGCTCTTTGATATCCCATTGTGTTTAGGAGATATGGATCAATGAACCTCTTAGGAGCGTGTCTTTTTCAATGCTCATAATTTCAGAACTATTTGGCCCAATCATTCCAAATGTTCAGCATATGTGCACATACCATCACGTAACATGCAAAATAATTGAGTGAGATTTAAACACTAGGGGGCACTACAGTAATTTGGGCGTTTTGGTCATTTTTGGCCATTTTGAGCATTCATACTTTTACACACGACTTCAATTTTGTTCAAGGATGATTTAAAGACCTTAAAGATGAATAGTTATTAAAATGGTGAGTTTTCACCAAACAACCATGACGTGGCGTGGACCCCAATAAACACCCACTTTGTGCAGTTCGATATGTAAAAGAAAGTTGTTGTAACTCAAATTTCAAGATAAAAGTCACGGTCTGAGGATATCGACAAGCTTATTTTCACTAAAGTTAAAGCACTACCTACTGCCGAAAATTAATCAGCATTACGTGACAAACGGTAAAATGTCTGACCGGAGGGCCTGCGTTCTGGCGCAAATGAGCGAGGACCCGTTCATCGCTGCTCGCAGCTTTCATTTTCATGTTGTGATCTGAATAAGGGGAAGGTTTGAAAAGAGCTGGCAGTGGAGTTTAAGAGGTCTGTTAGGTTTTTCATGGAATCGCAACCCCTTTTTAATGTTTTTAATGGGGTTTTATTTACAATAAAAAAATATGTAAATGGGAAGAAAAAAGGAAGGAACCTTAAGGAGAGCAAAAGAGGAAGGATCTACCTCCTTCTGTTTTATGGACTGTGGAGGTCCATTCATATATTCTGTCATATTCATTGAATGTGTTTATGTAATTCTGTAATGCTGTTAATTCTGTACACATGACATCTATTGCATCTGTCCATCCGGGGAGAGGGATCCTCCTCTGTTGCTCTCCTGAAGGTTTCTTCCCTTTTTTTCCCTGTGAAAAGGTTTTTTTCTATTTCTTGGGAGTTTTTCCTGATCCGATGTGAGGTCCTGGGACAGGGATGTTGTATGTGTACAGATTGTAAAGACCTCTTGCAATTTCGAAATTTGTGATATTGGGCTATATGAAATAAACTGAATTGAATTGAATTGAATCTCTTTATCAAGATAGAAGGAAGTGCAATATATGTAATGTGTACAGAATTAACAACGTTCAATGTGTTCTACTCACCCACTGGCACAACGTCTTGGCACTGGCCCCTGTTGGCAGAGGTGAAGGTGCTGGAAGGCCGGGGCAGGACGGGTGGGCCAGCGTGACGGGGGTCTTCACCAGCCTACAGAGAGAGGGGAGAAGGGCGTTATATTTTTAGAGTTTTTACCGCCTTATGCAGCTGGATTTTTCAGTCTCACCAGTCGCCGTGGGCTGACCTCCCCAGCACTGTGGCTGCGTTGGCGAGTCAGGTGTTGGCGGTGGGCTAGGAGGCTTGGGGGCCGAGTGCTCTGGAGAGGAAGCCGGGGGTCAATGAAGGTGGTGGCACGGCAGTTATGGTCCACAAAGAAAGACTGCATGGATACACAGAACATGAGACTATCAATCAAGTGTCCATTTTCCAGTGGAAATTTTAAAAAGCCTTTTAACCCATTTAGATCACATCCCCAATCATAGTGTACACCTATTCAATAATATATGCAAAAATAACATTAAAGGCTGCAGGCCAAAGGCAGCAAAACATTTGAGTACTGTTTTTTTTTAAGATTCCTTTCCCTTTATAGATATTATAAATTAACTATATACCCGTTTAGAGCAAAAAACTGTTAGGTAATGTATATATGAGCAGATCTTTAAGTTGCTGTCTCTCTGTGAGTGTTGTTATCCGAGCTTCTCCTTGCTTTGTTGACAAATCTGAGCTGGACGTCAGTGCTTTTTGTGCATGTAAGTGTGTTCCACTGGCTAACTTGCAGTCGTCGTTCTTCACTACTCTTATATGCCATTACAGCTGATAAAGACTCCACAATTGAAAGCGTCGTTGCAGAAGCGCACCTTTTCTCAAGGTAAACACTGCTAGCTCTGTCAACAGTAGTTTGTTCTGGTGGTGTCGTTGGCACCATTAGCTAAGAGCTACCTTCTCAGCCATGTGATGAGCCGTCGAGAGGCAATTGAAATGCCTCCAATCTAATAATGTGCATCTTTAATAGAAAATGTAGTTTTCTCACAAAGAAAAGGCTTTTCCAAATGACTAAATAAATCAATATTTAAGAGAAATAAATGTTGAGCATATGTATCTGTACAGGCCGACCAACCTCTTGAACTGAATTTAAACACTTCATCAGACTGTATTCAAAACCCTTAAAGCCTGAGGTATAAGACTTTGAGACACACGGATTGTTATGGGTGTCGCCCCACCTTGCCAGTGTGGTCGTGCTTCATCTCCCAGCCTCTCGGCAGCTCCAGCTGTTTGTTGGCGAACATGTTGAGGAAGGCCACCAGGTCCCTGTTGTGCTGGTAGCGCTCAAAGTGGTGAGCATCCCGACGAACCTTACTGATCATATGCTTCAGACACGTGTTGGTGGTGAACATACGGTAGGCACTCTAAGCACGCAAAAGAAGCAGGGGAGAATTTATAGAGGAAAGGTAGGAGAAAAGACAGAAAAAAAAGAGGGGAAACACATCCACCAGAGAAAGATGAGAAGTGTTCTTGTGAAATCATCCCACTGTGATACTATGTAGTACTATATTTAACATTTGTGTTTTGGTTTCAATAGATAAGACTGTATGACAATGATTGGTGTGGGGAGGGGGCCTGAATTTTCCATTCTATCGCATGAAAAAAGAAGACCACCCGACCCTTTAAAAAAAGATTGTATTTTTGAGCATACACATAAAAACAGTGAATATTCCAAGCACTCTATTTACCCATGCTAGCAGTATGGTTTGAGTGATGGTCAGTCAGTCAGTCCAGCACTTTGTTCCAGAGCATAGACTTTAAGTAGTCACTCATTGGCTTGAGAACCAAGGTTTTGAAGCCTCGGGGTTGGCATTTGGCCATTGCCATTTGGGTTTTTTGCCATGGCAATCTTGTTTTTGTACAACCAGAAGGGTCGAGGGTGGAGCTAAATACAATAATTAATTTTCATGAGCAGAAAACACACTATGAAAGGATAATAAAACACAGACAATGCCTTAGAGCACACCCTGCTTTATTATCTATTTTACCCCAAATGGGAACATAATTTTCAAAATGGACATCATGTTAAAGTTTTAAAGAGACTATTATTACTGTTAAAGAGACTATAAACCATAAACATATTTACAATTATTACTGAGGTAATTATTTAAGTGAGACCTAGGGTTAATTTCTCTGTGACTAGAACCTATGACTAGAACTAGAGAGAATCAGACATTTCTTTGCAACCACAGTCTAATTAGAAAGAATGCTGATTTAAGGGACTCTGGAATTGGCTACTCTTTTCAGAACCTGAGGTTACCGCCTGTTCCAAAGTGCAATGTCTCAACAACTATTGGGGACAACAACGGTCATCGGCCTCATCAGAAACGGTGATGAGTCTGCGTACAAACGGGAGGTTGCACAGCTGGTCCTCTGGTGTGGTCAGAACAACCTGGAGCTGAACAAGCCCCCCTCACCATACTCAACAGCACTGTGTCTGCGGTGGAGACCTTCAGGTTTCTGGGATCCATAATATCCCAGGACCTGAAGTGGGCCTCCAACATTAACACCATCCGGAAAAAGGCCCAGCAGAGGTTGTACTTCCTGCGCCAGCTCAGGAAGTATAATCTGCCTCAGGAGCTGCTGATCCTGTTCTACTCAGCCATAATCCAGTCTGTTCTCTGCTCTTCCATCACTGTGTGGTTTGGATCGGCCACCAAACAGGACAGAGAGAACTATTGTTTCCAGCCTGCCCTCCATCCTTGACTTGTACACCTCCAGAGTCAGGAAGCGGACTGGAAAGATCACTGCAGACCCTTCACACGCTGGACACAAGCTGTTCCAACTCCTCCCCTCTAAAAGGCGCTACAGAGCACTGTACGCCAAAACCACCAAACACAGGAACAGCTTCTTTCCACTGGCCGTCACTCTGATGAACACTTAATCAGACACATCCATCTGCACTACTTGAACTATCACCACTTTCTGCACTAACATCCCCAATTCATTGTCACTGTTGTTGTTTTTATATTGCACATACATGTTGCTACTCTGTTGTCTTTAATGTCTTTTTATATTTATCCTGATATTTGTAATTTAAATGTATGTACGACGAGAAACCCGTGTAACCGGAGTCAAATTCCATGTATGTGCACGCAGAAAAGGCTTTTCTATTCCTGAATACAAAACAGAGGGTGTGACCTAAGAGAAGGAGGTTGGGGAACAGAGCGATTGATTTGTTGAGAAAAGAGGAAAAAGCCTGCCCGTACAGGGTTGGAATGCAGCACAGTGAAGAAGTCGGGGCTGGTGAGGAACTTCGCGCTGGAGGACTGAAGCAGCAGAGTGAGGCGAGACCTGGGACTGGACTGAGCCACACTGTTGTCCCTGCGCAGTTCTGCAACACACACACACACACACACAAACTAATCATTGTCTCTAGGACATGCTTTGCAGACTAGATAGACTATAATGTAGTACATGAGAGGATTACCTGGTATGGAAGGTTGCATGTCAGTCTCATCAGCCAGCAGCTCATTGGCTGGCTGCTCCTCTGGTCTACTTTCATTGGTTATTGTCCTACGTATACTCTGATACCTGAAAAGGTGTTTGTGTTTGTGATAACTGCCATGGTGATAGTTAAAGTAATCAAGGTAATGGCAAAATTGGTAGATTCAAATACTGGTTTAATTTACTTTGCTGCTTGCTTTCACAGTTTGAGGAGTAGAGTATCTGTGTGCGCTATCTGACCTGCGGTTCAGCTGCTCCATCTGCTGTATGGAGTTGGACCTCTGGAGGGCCTGCGGGGCGGGGGGAGCGGTGGGACGCTGCCAAGTTGTGGTTCTGTTGACATGGTCCACGTAAAAGATTCTACCATGGCTGTCAATACGAGCCTCCCAGTCTGGTACACACACACGCACACACGCGCGCACACACACGCACACACACACACACACACACACACACACACACACACACACACACACACACACACACACACACACACACAATTTCAGCAAGTAGTGCAAGTAGTGAATACCCACTGAAAAAAAGTAATGAATCCCTTTGAGCAGCCACAAAGCTTGATTATACTACCAGTCTTTCTTCTCCTAAAGGTATCCAAAATACACCATATACGACCAATAAAATGTGTTTATTGTGATTGAGCCAGTGGAAAAAAACTTCTTACAAATGTACTTCTCAGTGTAAGCTAAAGTAAGTACTTTTTGTTAGCAAACCACAGTAAATACTACAGAACGCAAGAAAGGCAAAGTGATAGATTAACTCCATTTCAGTACACTTATAACCCCCTTTATTTAATATTTAGAAGCAATTTTTCTGACCTGCAATGCTATCTGTGAAACAGGAAGAAAAGTGTTTTTCCAGGATGTTGTAGTACTCATTTTGCCCACTAGAGACTGAAGTTCTTATTAGGACTATATATATATATATATATACACACAGTATTTCCCCTACCATTGAAATCTCCCTCCGACCCCACTGTAATTTTCTCTATAGTGCCAGATTACCCACCCTTAACCGTAACTCTATAGAGACTGTGTCTGTCCCACGGCCACTTAAATTAATTAAATCAAAAGTAACCAGAAGAGGAGTCATACAAAATAAACTCATACAGGTTAACATCACTACTGCAACAGTGCAACAAAACAGGATAATTAAATGTGGACTCCTAAATATTAGATCTCTGTCATTTAAAGCTGTATTAGTAAATGATTTAATATCAGACAAATCATATTGGTTTATTGTGTCTTACTGGAACCTGGCTGAGCCATGAAGAATATGTCAGCCTAAATGAATCATCTCCTCGAAGTCATATTAATACTCACATTCCTCGAGGCACCGGCCGAGGAGGTGGAGTAGCAGCTATCTTTGACTCAAGCCTATTAATGAATCCTAAACCTAAATTAAACTACAACTCATTTGAAAGCCTTGTTCTTAGTCTTTCACATCCAATCTGGAAAACATTACAGCCAATTCTATTTGTTATACTGTACAGGCCACCAGGTCCATTTTCAGAATTTATATCTGAATTTTCAGAGTTTTTATCAAGTTTAGTCCTTAAAACTGATAACGTTGTAGGAGATTTTAATATTCATGTGGATATTGATAATGATTGCCTTAGTGCTGCATTTATCTCATTGTTGGACTCGATTGGCTTCTGTCAGAGAGTACAGAAACCCACTCACTGCTTTGGCCACACCCTCGACCTTGTTCTTGCATATGGCATTGACATTGAGCATTTGGAGGTCTTCCCACAGAACCCTCTTCTGTCAGACCATTACCTCATAAATTTTGAGTTTATACTCCCGGAGTATACACCGTTAGTCAAAAGTTTCTACACCAGATGTCTAACTGACAGTGCTGTAGCTAAATTTAAAGAAGCGATTCCTTCTGCATTTGATTCAATACAACGTCTCAATGTGACGGAGGACTCCTGTGCTAACTTTAGTCCGTCCCAGATTGATCATATTGTCGATAGTGCTACAGGTTTACTGAGAATGACACTAGACTCGATAATAATAATAATAATAATAATCCATTTAATTTATATAGTGCTTTTCAAGATACTCAAAGACACTTTACATTATACACCGTGGACACAGCTACGGGGAGCAATGCAGTGTGTCTTGCTCAAGGACACATCGACTAGGGCGGGGATTGAACTGCCAACCTCTTGATTGAAAGACGGGCATGCTAACCACTAACCCATAGTCGCCTGGCGATAGCCCCACTGAAGAAATTAATTGGCACCTCTCTGCTGGATATTGTTAATGTGTCTTTAATGTGTACCACATTCCTTCAAAGTACCGTATTTTCCGCACTATAAGGCGCACTTAAAAGCCTTTAATTTTCTCAAAAAACGACATTAATTCTGGTTGTGCTTACTGACCTCGAAGCGATTTTGTGTGGTACACGGCGCTCTGTCAAAATGTTTTAGTACGACTTTGGTAAACTACAAAGCTGCACCGCTTGCAGCATTATGGTGCGTTCACACCAAACGGCTTTATAACTCGCGTCAGTTTATTCACCAGTCAAGTTGTGTTCATTTGTGTCTTTTGCAACCAGTTGCGAAAAGGGGGCGTGGCTTATCTCCGTGGGTTGTCTCGGTAATTATAATTATAATAATAATTATAATTTCCTCCATTCACCAGGCTCACACAGCTCGGGGAGTTTCACCGATTCCGTCTCGATAGCTTCCGCTTCCAGCGCTACCAGAGCAGCAGCAGCCCAACTGGCGGAGCATCTCAACGCTGATTGGCTGGCGAGTTGCGAAACTTTTGTAACTCGCGTTGGAAGTTAAAATATTTCAACTCTGGTGAAATTTCGCAACGCACGAAACGCGTCTATCGCAAAGTTCGGCGAATTTCAACCAAACGCGACAATAGACCATTCATTGATAGTGCGCTTTATAATCCAGTGTGCCCTATAGTGCGGAAAATACGGTAGCTGTAATTAAACCTCTCCTGAAAAAGCCCACTCTTAATCCAGAGGTGTTGGCTAATTTACAGACCGATCTCTAACCTTCCTTTCCTCTCTAAGATCCTTGAGAAAGTAGTCGCAAATCAGTTGTGCGACTTTCTACATCAGAATAGTTTATTTGAGGAGTTTCAGTCAGGATCTTTGACTGGGACTTGTCCTTTAACTCCCAACGTTAAGCAAATCTCAAGGACTGCATTTTTTCATCTACGTAACATTTCAAAAATCAGTCACATCTTGTCCCAAAAAGATGCAGAAAAGCTGGTTCACACGTTTGTTACTTCCAGACTAGATTACTGCAACTCCTTATTATCCGGCTGCTCTAATAAGTCTCTTAAGTCCCTCTAGTTAATCCAGAATGCTGCAGCTCGTGTACTCACAAAAACTAAGAAAAGAGATCATATTACTCCTGTATTAGCTGCTCTGCACTGGCTCCCTGTAAAATCAAGAATCACATTTAAAATTCTTCTCCTCACCTACAAAGCCTTGATTGGCGATGCACCATCATATCTTAAGGAGCTTGTAGTACCATATTGCCCCACTAGAGAGCTGCGCTCACTAAATGCGGGGCTACTTGTGGTTCCTAGAGTCCTGAAAAGTAGGATGGGAGCAAGAGCCTTCAGTTATCAAGCTCCTCTTTTATGGAACCAGCTTCCACTTTCAGGCAGACACAGTTACCTCATTCAAGAATAGACTTTCCTCTTTAATAGCACTTATAGTTGATAGTGCTTATAGTTAGGGCTGAATCAGGTTTGCCCTGGTCGAGCCCCTTGATATGCTGCTTATAGGCTGCTGGGGGATGTTTTAGGATACACTGAGCACCTATCTCCTCTTCTCTCTCTCCTTATGGATGAATTTACATCTCTCCATGGAACCTTATTAACTCTTTTTCCTCCCCGGAGTCTTTGTGACTTTACGTCTCATAGGGTCCATTGGACCTGGCGGTGTCTGATGCCTGGTGAGCCGGCCTCCCGCGTTGGCCCTGCTGATCGCCCCACCCCCCCTCCTCTCTACCTCCTTCTGTTTCATGGATTGGAGCTCCATTCATACATTGTCATATTCATGTAATGTTTTTATGTAACTTTGTAATGCTGTTCATTCTGTACATATGACATCTATTGCATCTGTCCATCCGGGGAGAGGGATCCTCCTCTGTTGCTCTCCTGAAGGTTTCTTCCCTTTTTTCCCTGTGAAAGGTTATTTTTGGGGAGTTTTTCCTGATCTGATGTGAGGTCCTGGGACAGGGATGTCGTATGTGTACAGATTGTAAAGCCCTCTGAGGCAAATTTGTAATTTGTGATATTGGGCTATACATAATAAACTGAATTGAATTGAATAGATTACAACGGTAATTTAAGGTTCCCTTTCCTAAAGAACAGGTCTTTGTTCTTTTATTAAACTAAACGGCCGTATGTTATTGATCGTATCTACACAACGGCATGTCATTTCTGTCTCTACGTGGTCGCCTTAACACTTCTCCTCGGCTCTCGATATGGCACGCGGCGGAGTTCCGCCCCCGATGCGCACAGACACGGTGCGCGCACACAGGTGAGCACACTCCCACCAGCCGGCAGAGAGCGTTGAATATGTCGCGTGAAAAGCAAACCGATATATCTGCGGTGAAGACAGGAAGTCGCTCTCCTGCTCCGAGTTCACGTGCAGAAACGAGTGCTTCATTCTCTGTGTATTGTATTGTATCTATTGATTAATGTAAATTATTTATTTATGTACTGTATTTACTTACTTACCTTTTCAGAACAAGACACAGCTGGCCATACTGAGGAGTTTGGTGTTATGTACCCAACAATGAGCCTGCTGGTCCCGGTCAGCTTTGTAAACTTCTCCACCATGAACAGGGTAATACATACTTTTCACAATGGGATTTTCTGCTTTAAGCTATCACTATTTTAAGCTATCAGCTATCACTTTTAAAGCCTAACAGTTCATGTATTTGCAGGTCAAGACAAACATCCCAATCTCAATAAATGGGTCAGACGTTTCTGACTTCCCATATCGAGAGGCCCCAAAAAATACACTGCAGTGACAAAATGTGCACACTTTGTGGTTGTTAAAGAAATGAACACCGTGTTTTCTTTCAGTGTTTTTATTTTGGTCGGTCGGTCGGTCCCCCCCCCCCCATGAAGCTGTAAACCTAGGGGAAACACTGTATATATATATATTGGAGCTATGTATTTGATATTAGTATTTAGTTATTTTATTGACAAGTAGTATTGTTTAATTATTCAGGTTGTTTGTTTATTTAGGATAGATGTTTTGATAAATTACAATAGCTTTTTATTGTGATAGTTTTTAGTTTAGTTTAATTCGTTGTTGTCTAGATATATTTAGTCTTTTGGTTGTTCATTTGTTCGTTAATTGGGTAACACTGTGGGCACCTGTGGTTATATGTAGGAGTAGGCAGGTACAGGACCAGTATGCACCTGGGTAGGCCTATGTGTTTTTTTACCAGCGCAGGAGAGGCAGCGTTAGTTCCTTTGTTCTTTTGTTTGTTTACTTGTTTTGTTTAGTTAAATAAATTATCAGAAAATGGAATCCTGCATGGACAATGCTTTCGTTGCGTGAACCCCAAACCCATGGTGCGTCAGTGGCAATTTGATTTATGTTTGTTTTTATTGGACACATGGCCCGGACATGCTGAGATGGTACCTGCTGATCAACTAGAACAACGTGATGGAAAGGTGTGGTACATCCCTCATCATGGAGTCTATCCTCCCAGAAAAGGCAAACAGAGTTGTTTTTGATTGTGGAGCAACTATGAAGGGACATCACTGAACTGCCAGCTCTTGCAGGGCCCTGATCTTACTAACACTCTTATTGGAGTTCTCATCCGATTTAGGTAAGAGCCTGTTGCAGTAATGGCTGACATCCAAGCCATGTTTCATCAAGTTCATGTCTCAGAGGAGTACATCAACTTTCTCCGCTTTCTCTGGTGGCCTGATGGTGACACTGCGCAGTCTCCACTGGAGAAAGTACATCTGTTCGGAGCTGTATCCTCACCAAGTTGTGCAAATTATGCTTTGAGAACTGCAGATGATAATGTTCAAAATGTCCCTGCGGAAGTAATAAATAGTCAAAAATAAGTTTTATGTTGATGACTGCCTGAAATCCATGGCTTCAGAGGAGGAAGCACTACATATGATCAAGGACTTGAATGCTCTTTGTAATAAAGGAGGGTTTAATGGTGGAACTGGATCTGGATACAGACCAACTTCCAATGGAGCAAGCACTAGGACTACAGTGGAGCATTGAAACTGACACATTCAAGTACAGGACCTCATTACGAGAACAGCCACAGGACCAGAAGAGGCATTTTGTCAGTGGTCAGTTCACTTTGTGACCCTTTGGGATTTCTATCCCCATTCAGTATGCCAGCCAAGCTGTTGCTGCAAGAGCTTTGTAAG
Source organism: Cyclopterus lumpus (assembly GCF_009769545.1). Taxonomy (NCBI): domain Eukaryota; kingdom Metazoa; phylum Chordata; class Actinopteri; order Perciformes; family Cyclopteridae; genus Cyclopterus; species Cyclopterus lumpus. Next base: position 5,091,557 of record NC_046967.1, read on the forward strand.
AGAAACTTGGGATGGGATGACGCTATTCCCCACTCCTTCTCTGAACAATGGTCTAATTGGCTTGAGGACCTCCAAAGGATGTCTGAGTTCAAAGTGGACCGCTGTATTAAACCCAGAGACTATAGAGACCCTGCTACAGCCCAACTTCACCACTTTTCTGATCACAGTCAAGTTGGATATGAAACTGTGTCCTATGTGAGATTGGAAAAAGACTGTAAAGTACATGTTGCATTTCTCTTGGGAAAGGCCAGAGTGGCTCCACTAAAGCAGACTACAATTCCTCAACTGGAACTCAAAGCCGCAGTTCATGCTGTTCGAGTTGATAAAATGCTTTGGAAGGAGTTGCAATTTAAGCTTGAGAAGTCCGATTTTTGGACTGATAGTACAACTGTTCTTAAATATATCTCTAGTGAAACCAGGCGATTCCACACTTTTGTGGCAAACAGAGACGCTTTTATCAGAGAAGTGGCCGATGTGGGTCAGTGGAGATATGTGGGTTCTAAGGAGAATCCAGCAGATGAAGCATCAAGAAGATTAAGAGCTGAGGATTTCCTGAAAAGCAGGAGATGGATAAAAGGACAAGGATGGCGTGGCCTGAACTGGACGTGGATCTTGATGCGATTTCAGCAGATGACCCAGAGGTCAAAAGAGACTTAATGATGAATGCTATCATCAAGGATTTGGAAAATGCCACCAACCACCTGATCTCTTACTTTTCATATTGGATTAGCCTAAAAAGATCTGTGGCTTTGTTTCTGAAGATCGAGGAAATTCTCTTGTTATTGGGACAGAAGAGAAAGGAGTTTTGTGCTTCTGCAGGCCTATAAAGGACAATCTGGTTCAAGTTTTTGAGAGACAGAGACAAGATGTCGGCCCCCAGCTGCTAGACTACTATCGAAACAAACTTTTTTCATCAGACTTAAAAACTGGTCTTTCCATCTTCACCCTTTATCTAATTCATTTAAAAACTGGACTACAATATTTTTCGACCTGGACCACTTGGAAGAATTTATTGACGAGTGCTTCGGGCGAGTCTGCAACAAGAACGAGACCAGCGACCCTGTGGAGATGCCCTCCTCAAACAGCAAAAGACCCCGTTCCAGCACAGGTACAAATACTCCCACTTCACCTAAACCACCATGCTGCTCCGAGGTAAGCGACATACTCATGTCCATTGAAAATAAACTTTCCGGTTTTGACTCTAGACTTGCGCTTATCGGAGTATTACACCGGGAATTCCAGGCTCTGCGTCACAGCCTGGAATTCAGTCAGAGCCAAATTGACACTCTGACTAAGGACAACAAGTCGCTCCATCAATCTGTCAGCACGATAACCACCCAGCTCTCCTCTGTTACCGCTGACAACACAGCTATGAAACAAACCATCCTGGATTTACAAGCGCGCAGTATGCGAGAAAATCTAGTCTTTACCGGCATTAGCGAACAAACCTCAGAAGACCCTGAAAAATCAATCAAAGAATTCATGTCCATACAACTCAAACTGCCCGCAGAGACCGTCAATAACATCACATTCCATCGCGTACACCGTTTGGGACCAAAGAACAACGATACCCGACCACGGCCAATCATCGCTAAATTTGAACACTACAAACAAAAAGAACAGGTCCGACAACAAGGCTCAAAGGAACGAACTACGGACTCAACGATCAATATCCAAAATAAATCATGCAACGACGCAAAGTTTTGTTTCCAATCCGCAAACACATGATGAAAGAAGGAAAGAAAGCAATAATATCACTGGACAAACTATACATAGATGGACAATTGTACCACTCCCTCGCCCTCTCCCTTACGGCCCCGCATACACATATACACCCATCAACACACGGAAAACTCCCCATCGTAATCTGGATGTGCCCCCTCTCCTTTCTCTGCTTCGCACTGTTACCATTACAATATGAGATAGTTTTGCACCTTCCTCGTTTTGTACCTGACAGTATGAACCCCGATCTGGCTCACACGTTCCCTTGTATTTTTGTTATGTTTATTGTGTTACCTACTTTGTTGTTTTCGCATCCCTATATATTTATAGACATGTTTGTTCTTTTTATGTTAGTTTTTTCTATATATGTTTGTTTTTCTATATATGTTTTGTTTTTTCCTGATTCAGTGTCTGAAAGTCACGCTGTGTCATTCGCACATACATACGCACACGTCAACATTAATGTCCAAACATATCCATACATATTTTTATTTTATTTTTGTATGTACAGTATGTTTTTTTTTTCTATATGTTTGTTTTTCTATATATGTTTTGTTTTTCCCTGATTCAGTGTCTGGAAGTCACGTGTCATTCTCTCACGCACACACACACACACACACACACACACACACATACACACATGCACACATACACACACACATACATACATACATACATACCTACATACGTACACACATACGCACACACACACATACATACATACATACACATACGCACATACACACATACACACATACACACATACACACATCAACATTAATGTCCAGTCTATAATAACTCAATCAATATGTCCTCTCTCAAATTCGTAACCTGGAATATCCGTGGAATTGGTTCTCAGGCAAAAAGAACAAAAGTTCTGAATCATCTGACTAAACTGCAAGCAGACATATGCTTAGTACAAGAAACACACCTTTCAGAGTCAGACCACAACAAATTTAAATCATCACAATTCATTCACTCATTCTCTGCCCACTATAACACAAAACAAAGAGGGGTTTGCATTTTAATTAACAAGAAAGTTTCATTTATCCACAACTCCACAATTGCCGATCCTGAAGGCCGTTTTATCATTATAAACATATCCATCAACAATAGTCCAGTCACAATCTGTAATGTTTATGGCCCAAACACTGATGACCCATCGTTTTTTCATAAATTGTTTTCATCCCTCTCAAATATGTGCAACTGCCCAGTTGTCATAGGAGGCGATTTCAACACGGTTATCGACCCATCAGTGGATAGATCTAATATTACAAATAAAAAGCGTACTTGGCAATCCACAGAAACAATAAAACAGTTCATGAGTGATTTTGGTCTTGGCGATAGTTGGCGATTGCAGCACCCAAACTCAAGAGAATACTCATTTTTCTCTCCAGTTCACCATTCATACTCACGCATTGACCTCAACAGCAATTCAATTATATAAAATATTTCAGACTCAAATATTCATCCTATCATTATTAGTGATCATGCTCCCGTAACATTTATATGGAACGGAATTAACATACATAAACCTGTCTCTAGATGGCGCTTCAATACATCTCTTCTCAAAGACCCTCAGTTTAACAGTCTCATTCAAAAAGAGTGGGCATCCTTCCTAGAAATAAATGATTCCCCAGAGTCGTCACCGACCCTTTTATGGGAAACGGGGAAAGCAGTTTTAAGAGGAATAATCATTTCATTCTCCGTTTACAAAAAAAAGAAAGAAAAACAAGTAGAAGATGAACTAGAACAACAAATCAACCGACTTGAAATCATTAATGCAAGTAACCCAACAGCGGAAACCCAAAACAAATTAAGAAAGTATCAATCCCAAATAAATAAAATAATAAATAATAAAACTCAATTCCTAATACACAGACTTAGACAAGAACATTTTCACCATAGCAATAAATCTGGTAAATACTTGGCAAGTCAAATTAAGCGAAATAAAGAAAAATCAACAATCTTATCCATTAAGGACTCAGGAGGGAATCCCACAAATTCACCCGATGACATCAATAAAATCTTCAGAAGTTTTTATGCCAATCTATATTCATCTGAAAAGAACCCACATCAAGAAGACATCAATTCATTTCTCAATAGCATTGATCTACCTCAGGTTAACAAAGAACAAAATAACATACTTGACTCACCATTAACACAGGAAGAGCTTTTTACTGCCCTCAGTCTTATGCCCAATAACAAAGCACCAGGACCTGATGGCTTCCCTGCTGAGTTCTATAAACACTTTTGGTTCATTATAGCTCCACTCTTTAACAACATGATAACTGAAATAAAGCAAAATTCGCAATTTCCAGCTAACATGAATACAGCCTGTATATCACTCCTCCTCAAACCAAACAAAGACCCAACTCTTCCATCTAGTTACCGTCCCATTTCGCTCCTGAATGTAGATATTAAAATCATCACTAAAACCGTAGCTCACCGATTAGAAAAGGTCACTCCTTCCATAATTCATCCAGATCAAACCGGCTTTGTCAAAGGTAGACTCTCATCCACTAACACACGCAGACTGTTTAATTTAATCAATTATTCATCATTACAACAAGCCAAAACCATGGCTTAGACGCAGAAAAAGCCTTCGACAAAGTGAACTGGACATTTCTCACCAGCACATTACAACGATTTGGCTTTGGGGAATCATTTATTCAGTGGGTTAAGATTTGTACACTGCACCTACAGCCTCTGTCATCACCAATGGTCAAACTTCAAAAAATGTCACACTGTACAGAGGGACTAGGCAAGGATGCCCACTCTCCCCCTCACTTTTTACAATTTTTATTGAACCGTTAGCAGCAGCCATTCGACAGAACACCCATATAAAAGGAATCCAAACACTTAACACCCATCACAAGATTAGCCTCTATTGCTTTTCCTCCAAAACCCATACTCATCATTACAGGAAACTATCAAAGTAATTGAATCATTCTCAAAAATCTCTGACTACTCCATCAACTGGAACAAATCATCCATCCTTCCGCTAGAAAATAACAGTTGGGATGGGGCTGCCCATGCACCACCTATCCCTTTTGGCACCGGTGTCATCACTTATTTAGGAATACATATTTCCCCAAGGCTGTCAGAGCTGTTCACTCTCAACTTCACCCCCCTACTTAAAACAATAACTGACGATCTCCACCGATGGATGAACCTTCCACTATCACTTATGGGCAGAATAGCTACAGTTAAAATGACAATACTTCCTAAAATAAATTACTTATTTACAATGATTCCATCTCAACCCACCCACTCCTGGTTCAAATCTCTTGACTCAATCATCACACAATTCTACTGGAAAAATAAAACACCAAGAATTAAACTGGCAAATTTACAAAAAAAAAAAACACAAGGAGGACTTGAAGCCCCTCATTTTTTCCACTACTCATTAGCAAATCAACTACAATATATTATTAAATGGATTCACCCCGACCAATCAGATTACACATGGTTAGATATAGAACAGACATTTTGTAAGGACATTCAGATTTCAGACCTTCCATTTCTCAGCCAATCAATCAAACGCCATCCTTGTTTCAAAACATTAACAATAGCAGAAACTCTGACAGCCTGGTGGAAATTCCACAAAATCACAAATATGCATCAAAATCCCTACTCTCTTATTTGTCCCACCCGCTCCACACAGACCCAGCACCTCGTCACAGGGGGCCTCTGGAACTGCCAGTCAGCTAACCGCAAGGCAGACTTCATCTCTGGCTTCGCTATCAAGCAATCGCTGGACTTCCTGGCTCTCACTGAGACTTGGATCACACCAGACAACACATGCTGCTCTCTCCTCGGGCCTTATCCTTCAGCCACACACCCAGACCCACTGGTCGGGGTGGTGGCACAGGTCTACTCATCTCACCCAAATAGTGTTTTGCTCTCTACCCGCTTCCATTATTTACTCCACTGTCTTTTGAGTTTCATGCAGTGACGGTTACTCATCCGGTTCATCTAATCATTGTTGTTCTCTACCGTCCACCTGGTTCCTTGGGACACTTTGTGGAAGAACTAGACGTCCTCCTATCAAACTTCCCAGAAAACGGCCTCCCGCTCATCCTTCTGGGTGACTTTAACATCCAGACAAAGAAGTCATCGGACCTGCTACTCTTACTTTCGTCTTCCTTTGCTCTCTCGCTCAGTCCTTCCCCTCCTACTCCCAAAGATGGCAACCACCGTGACTATATTTTCACCAGAAACTGCTCTACATCTAACCTCACTGTAACTCCACTTCATGTCTCTGACCACTTCTTCATCTCGTACTCTCTCCCACTCTTTGGAACTGACAACCCTCCCACAACGGACTGCACCTGTCCGTCGCAACATCCGCACCCTCTCACCCTCCTCTCTGGCCTCGTCTGTTCTGTCAGCCCTCCCTTCAACTGACTCGTTCTCACTCATGCATCCTGACTCAGCCACTGACACTCTACTCTCTAGTCTGTCTTCCTCTCTTGATTCTCTCTGTCCTCTTAAGACTTGAAAGGTCCGCAAGTCCTCGCCGGCTCCGTGGCTGTCCGAACTGGTGTGCGCCGAGAGAGCCACTATGCGAGCATCGGAAAGGAACTGCTCGCCTATCAATCTCTTATCTCCTCCTTCTCTGCCTCCAAAAGCCTGCAGCCAAAAGCCTGTTCTACCAATCCAGAATCGAATCCTCTTTTTCTAACCCCAAAAAGCTCTTCCCTATTTTTTCCAACCTCCTTGACCCCCCCTAGTCCCCTCCTCCCTTCACCCTTCTACCAAGCCACTTTGTCGACTACTTTACAAAAAAGATAGACGACATACGCTCCTCCTTTACTAATCCATCTTCCATAACTACACCTCCATTAACTTCATCTTCTTCCCCCTCGCTTTTCCTCTTTTATCTCCCAATCAAGTTCTTACCTTGGTAACCTCTTCTTCTTCCCTTTCTCACCCATCTTATTAACACCTCCCTCTCAACTGGCTGTTTCCCTTACTCTCTGAAGGAGGCAAGAGTCAACCCTCTCCTGAAGAAACCCACTCTCGACCCGTCTGAAGTCAACAACTACAGACCTGTCTCTCTCCTCCCCTTCCTTTCCAAAACTCTAAAGCGAGCTATCTTTAACCAAGTCTCCTCCTATCTCCACAGTAACAACCTTCTTGACCCTCACCAGTCTGGATTCAAGGCAGGCCACTCAACAGAGACTGCCCTCCTTGCTGTCTCTGAGCAGCTTCACACTGCTAGAGCAGCCTCTCTCTCCTCTGTCCTTATCCTTCTAGACCTTTCCGCTGCCTTTGACACAGTGAACCACCAGATCCTTATTTCCTCCCTCCAGGACCTGGGCATCTCTCACGCATCCTACCTCACCGACCGACACTTACCGGGTAACCGAGAGAGGATCTGTGTATGAGCCTTGTCCTCTCACTACTGGGGTCCCTCAGGGCTCAGTCCTTGGTCCTCTTCTCTCTGTACACCAACTCTCTCAGCTCTGTCATTCGCTCGCATGGCTTCTCCTACCATAGCTACGTTGATGACACCCAATTGATCCTCTCGTTTCCCCAATCTCAAACACAGGTAGCAGCACGAATCTCTGCCTGTCTGACTGACATCTCTGAGTGGATGTCCGCACACCACCTGAAAATTAACCCGGACAAGACTGAACTGCTCTTCCTTCCAGGAAAAGCCTCTCCCACCCACGACCTGACTATTACCTTCAACAACTCAGTGTTGGCCCCGATTCAAACTGCCAGGAACCTCGGTGTGACACTCGACAGTCAACTCTCCCTGACTGCCAACATTACCGCAACAACACGCTCCTGTAGGTACATGCCGTACAACATCAGGAGAATACGACCTCTTCTCACTCAGAAGGCGGCACAGATTCTGGTCCAGGCTCTGGTCATCTCATGGCTAGACTATTGTACCTCCCTCCTGGCAGGTCTACCTGCTAATGCCATTCGACCACTACAGCTCATCCAGAATGCAGCTGATCGACTGGTCTTCAACCTCCCGAAATTTACCCACACTACTCCGCTCCTCCGCGACCTTCACTGGTTACCGGTGGCCGCCCGCATCCGCTTCAAAACATTGGTACTTGCGTACCGTGCTGCGAACAGATCGGGTCCAGTCTACATCCAAGACATGGTAAAACCGTACACCCCAGCTTGTTCACTTCGCTCGGCTTCTGCCAATCGGCTTGTAAACTCCGTCACTATGAGCTAAACATTCTACAAAGTCATGACTGTTTGCTGTGCTGGCTCAAGCTCAAGGAACAAGCATTGACATCACGACAGCAGAAAGTCTCTACATCTTCTGTTGCAAACTAAAAACACATTTTTCGACTATACCTTGAATAGGGAAGGTAGCACCGTAGTAGCACTTTAGTAGGACTTAAATGGCTCTTACTGATAGCACTTTGTAGTTTAACTTTATTGAATAAATTGGTGTGGGGCGACTATGGGTCAGTGGTTAGCATGCCCGTCTTTCAATCAAGGGGTTGGCAGTTCAATCCCCGCCCTAGTCGATGTGTCCTTGAGCAAGACACTTAACCCTGCATTGCTCCCCGTAGCTGTGTCTACGGTGTATAATGTAAAGTGTCTTTGAGTATCTAGAAAAGCACTATATAAATTAAATGGATTATTATTATTATTATTATTAATGCACTTATTGTAAGTTGCTTTAGATAAAAGCATCAGCTAAATGACATGTAATGTAATCTCACCTGTCTCTCTGTCCACCCCTACTGTCCCGTTCATACTGCCTCTGGCCCCACACACCTCCTGGTTCTGGGCTATGCCTCCGGAGGCCTGCATGGACTGTCTCCTCCTCCACACCTCATGCTCCTCCCGACCGCTGGCTCTCGCTCCTGTAATTAACATTTTGTTTCTTTTATGTTTAGTGCAACCAAGTGGTAACTCCAGTAGCGTTGCCAGGTCATTTTTCCAGGGCTTACATGTTATGAATATAGCAACAAAAACATAACATCTGTGAATGCACGATATTTTTAGTGCTAATAATGAAGTCAAAGTAAATGTAGATCTCTCAACCTGTGTGTTTGTGCATGGGGGTCTGACGGTTTTGGCTGAGTGACTCACAGCAGGAAGAGGAGAGATAAAAGTGTACATGTCCAGGTGGAGCCTATTCAGTACAGTTGTATGAAGATAAATGAATATTATGAGAATATGTACGAGAATATGAAGCATTACTTTGAGTCACGCAGTGGCTCCAAAGTCAGTCCTCAAAATGGGTACTGCACGTCTACATTTTATACTTAGACTTACCGTAAAACATTTACTTGCGCACCGGCACTTCTCAAAAACTGCCTGTACTCCTTTTTGCCCTCTCCATATCAGGTTCAATTTATACAGCCCAGAGCCAGCATTTTTAGGGCCGTGGCTCATATCGGTATGAAAAAAACAATGGAGAGAATCTGGACAAGACGATGCGTGACTTTTGCACGGGGAAGTAAGGAGAGTGAGAGCAAGATTGCATTAGTTTACTGATACAATGTTTGTCCTTTTTTGTAAAATAATTTAATCAACTATTTTTTCAACATTTTTTATTTGTCAACATATAGGTTAATAAATGAAACTATGTAATTTTTTCTGAATCTCTGTCTTCATTCACAGAATTTGATTGGCAAACTTTTCCAGAAGAATGTTTAGAGGATGTGATGTGTAAATACAATATTTATTAAAATACAGCAAGTTTTTTTTCTTGACTGAGGAGCCCTAAACCCCACATCTCCTGGTATCTTTTATTGACTGCAGAAGTTCACAATGTGTCTTTGTACAAATGTACAAACATCCTGACTGGGACATTGCTCCTAAAAACTAAAAGGAATAGTTTAGTCTGTCTGGCTGGTGCTGATTCTAGGCTGGAACGGTCTCAAAATGTTCCTGACACTTGAACAATGATTCCATGAAGACTCTGCTAGCTAGCTAATGCCCATTTGGCCAAATAAACTCCAGAGTTTTGTTAACCTTTCAATCGTTTTTCTACATTAAAGTATGGCGAGTCACTATGGGCACAAAGATGAGTGTTTTTTGCTCTCTTCACGCCGAAACCACTCAAGTAAATGGGAAAATTTCTCGCAGTTTTGGCGCTTTTTGGGGAAATGTCCGGGCAAATCTCGTAGATCAGGCCGCACGTTTTGAATGTGTTTGAATGTGTTTCCTTGTGTCAAACAAATGTGTTTGTGCTGGCAACGCTGCGGGACAAAAAAGTTTTGTGCGGAATTATGATTAAGTCCGCAGAAGAACAACCAGTGTGCTTGCTACACAAGGATTGGTGCATACAAGAGCTTGTTTTTTTATATTTGAATCTATGGAAAGGATCCCCGTGGATTGAACCGCCTCTGATTAAAAGCCAGCCCTGCTAACCACTGACCCACAGTCGCCCAATTTCACAGCAGAAATAAACATGTAGAAAAATGCTAGACATTTTTTTGTGGTCTCTACAGCTAATTTCCCTACTCACGGCAACTGTACAGGTAGTGAATCTTTACATAACTCCTATTTTAATTATTTTAAGGTTTAAAACTATGTATAATTTAGGGTATGGCTGCTATGAGTGACAGGTGGGTGCTGTCGTAGGTTGCAGTGTTTTCAGCAACCATGCTTCATTTGGGCTGACTCAGCTCCACCCACGCTCCCCGTCTTTGCCCACTTTTGGATTAGCCGGGAATTAGATGGAGTCAGGCACTGCCAAGAAGTCAACAACCTGAGTCGCCATACAGAGCTTCACGGTGGCTCTTCAAAACCTTTGGGTTATGTCATAAAGTCTCTCAGAACCTAATGCATAAAAACGTGTCTCTGGTGCTTGGTAACACTACTGTTTCTGTCCACAGAGACTACCAAACTCAACTGTGACTGTGGCTCAGTGGCGAGCAGGGTCATCCTTCAATCAGAGGATCGGCGACTCGATCCTCGGCTAGCCCATGTTGATGTGTCCTTGGGCAAGACACTTAACCCCAAAATTGCTCCCGTGAATGTTAGTTATTACTGATGTGCTGGTGGATCCTTAGCTTCTCCCATCAGTGTATGAATGGGTGAATGATGTCATGTAGTGTTAATGTGCGAGTGGTCAGAAGACTAGAAAAGCACAATACAAGTACAGGTCCATTTACCATTTAACACAAAAGGAAAGTTTCTTGCGGCAGCTTTAGCACTTTGTTATATTGTAATAAATATTGTTGCCCATGAACAAAAACATTTACCACCTACCAACTTCAGAAATCCCTCCTCCTTGGTTATCTATGATGCTGCATACAGGAGCTGCTGCTGCTACTGGCCCATTTGCCTCAATGCTTGATGACTCCCCTTCTTCTTCGGCCTTCGGAGCCATTTCTTTTCTTGTCTCCACCTCCTATGGACAGGACAAGGAGAAAATAAATGAGCAAAGAAGAGATTTTAAAAAAAGCTCTGTCCAGCTGATATCCAAACAACAGCTGCTCACCTGAATGGGTGAAAGTGGACCAAGTGAGGGATTGCAGGATACCTCCTGGTTGGCCCCTGTTCTGCTGCTCTGCTCCTGACAGGTACATTCCCCCACAGACTCCCCCGGCCCAGCTACTGCTTGTACATCATTCCCAGATGCCTGAGATGAGCTGAGAGCTGTCAACATTTCTCCAATGACATGTGCAGCCTCTGCTAATGCTCCAGCAACCTTTCTGGTCCCAGCTGCAGTCTCGGCCTGTGCTTTGGCAGCTTCAGCTACAGGTTCGGCCCCTTCAGGTTCAGTTCCAGGCTGAGCTCTGGCAGAGGAACCTGCGTCTGTTGTGGCCCCAGCTCCAGGCCCAGTTGCAGCTCCGGTCTGCCCCTCTGGCTCTCCTTTTGAACCCTCGTTCCCCTGTTGAGACTCAGCCCATCTCCTCGATAAGGCTAAGTCTGTGCTTTGCTGTGTCCTCATCTCCTGGGATTGCTCCCTTTGCTGCCCCGCCGTCTCCTCATCCTCATCCGAGTCTATGTGCAGCATGGCATTTAGCCGCGTGTCTGTTGGAAAGCTGGAGCGGAGTTTCGGCGAGGGCCCTACGAAAGGTCGGTTCCCGGGGCTTCTCGGTGCCTCGATGGTGTCCAGGTAGTCGTTGAGCGACACCTGCCGGTGAGTGTGACAGCCCAGACCCACAGCAAGCAGATCTTCCTGTCCATTCTGCCCCCAAATACTGTCATCGCCATAGTAACAAGCGCCATTGACTAATCTGGAGCCTTCATCAGGGCCTGTGGGAGAAGGTCTGTATGTGACGCGTGAAGAGGAGGATTGGTGAGGGAGGTCTTCGTCGTCTGAGGGACTTCCAGGATCACCGTTCACTGCATCTAAGTGGACTCCCACAGCCTCTGGGGAGGCTTCTAGCAGAAAGAGAGGATGGACAAAAGAAGATTAAGGATAAGCGAATGTTGGCCATGGAAATCTGTGCACATGGATTGATAAACCAAAGAAATGGTTCTGAGGAACTTGTATATACTATAATATTCCTTATATATTTGTTACAATGAAAACTGCTGTGGTAGCTGACTGGTCAGTCTGCTATGTTCAGCATTGAGCAGAGAACACTTTGTATAGTATTATATTTTTCTGCTGCAGAATGAATCTATTCATCCAGTGGATATACATAACAAATTACTTGAGCTCATAACTATCTAAAATATCCAGACGGCCATATCACAAATTTAATTGTAGTCCATTCACATGGATTTCAACATATATTTGATACATGATGTGAATGTGACACTGTACACTAATGTGTGTTGCTCATTACATTACCAAAAAATAGTATAATGTAAACATACACACACCTTCATGTCCAGTGGAGGTCACAACCACCCTGAACGAAAGCTGCCCGCTCACATGATCCGTAGGGAGACGACGACACAGGCTATAGCTGACTGGCTGATCACTACACACGCGCACACACACTATTTATTAGTTATGTCCTTACTGACAGAATCCCATTATTATTTATACAAAATGTTGTAATTCATGTGCAATGAGTTTGCCCCACCTCCTACCACTATAAACTGTCTTTGCATACACAATTTACATCATGATTCACCACATAATGTCTATATTAAATCAATGCCTGAACAATGAGTTGATTAGGACGTATTGACTGCACTATGTTGAGTCACTATGGTTAATAACTGCTGAAGGTAAGATAACTGTCAACCTCCTCAGACGTTTGTGTGTGGAGACTCACTCAGTGGTCGGCCCCTCCAGAAGCCTCTGTACAGGGATGATCAGCTGACCCAGAAACCGCTTGATGATCGGTCGGCTCTTGGCAAACTTATCCTTCACCTCGATCTCCAACACATCAGTCATCAGAGCCACAAAGGTGTATTTCTACAGGAAGATCAATAGTAAAAAGTATAGTGTTATTGACATAATGTGGACATTAGTATATTTACAGTTTTTACATTGTGCATTTAGAAATAAATTGGATTTAAATACTTAAAGTTCTACATCTAAGCCCAACTGGGCAGCCATTAATACATTGTGTTAGTCCTTTGGACAATATAACCAAACTCTTAAAATTAACTAATAACTAAAATAACTAATTTACTACTGCTCCCTTTCACTATATAGATTGCCCAAGCTAATCAGACCAGGTAGCAGTTATTGCCTCTTCACAGGATCATGCCCCCAACCCGCAGTAGCTATCTTGGGCCTTAGCTCTCCACTGAGAGGCCAGTTCACTGCAATCTGCTTGTTTGTCCTCAAGGCAACTGTCAGTTGCTGTCAGTTATTTAAAGTATTTTCAGACAGACAGAATGAGAAAAAAAATTGTTTTGTTTTTTACCTATTAAGCATATAAACATGTTGTAGTAGAAATCCAAAGTCTGAAAATCAGTGTGATATTTCCTCTCTACACAACATGAAATATTCTTAAATTAAACGTTTTTTAAGTGAAACTATAGAGAACACACAAAAATCGAAACCCCATTTAAAAAAAGGAAAGGTTCACTGAAAATGTGCAACCCTAAGCAGCACATTGCAAACTGAAACTTATATTTCTTTATTATTTTTAGATGTCAAGGTGCGTGAGTGTTTGCATTGACCTCCCCGTGCCACACAGGGTTGGTTGTGTTGGCTATGATGGAGGAGCGTCTCTCCTGGCCGTGGTGGGTGAATTTTGGGAGGCCACTCCTCTTCCCGGGCTGTATTGACATTTTCAAGTAGGGGTCGGGGTTGAAGAACATGCCCTTCTTCATGCCCACTGCCCGTATGCCTAGAGTAGAAAACACACATTGGAAAGCATTTGTGTCTATCTTTTACTCTAGTAAAAGATAGACACAAATAGCGCACCAGAATTCCACTGAATTAGTCCTCATACCGGATAGGGTGAAGCTGACTAGTTTACGACAGTTCTCAGTGCCTGATTGGTCCTCAACTTGGCCTTCACTGCCCACCTGATGAGAAATCAACCAATATGAGAGCATTATGAATGGACCACTTACCCTTCCTATTTTCAGAGAGAACCAACTTCACTGTTAGAGAAACAAAAACATTAGATATTGATGACAAGTTAAAAAGAGGAATAATGAGAGCAATAATGAGAGAGAGTACTGATTCAAGCTTACTACCTCATATTTTACTGATTCAACTGAAGCAAATGTGTCTTAGCCTCAGATTCTGCCAAGTGCTCAATGAAATCCACTTCATTCCATTCCTTCCATTCACTCTGACTGCCTGCCTTCCATCCCTTCATTTGTTTCCAGCTTCTGTCTAAACTGAGTGTAACCCCAAATATGTTACACAACAAATTATCTGGATTAAGGGGCAGCAGTTTAGAAGATTTCTTCTCAAAACCACCTTTTCTGAACTGGATCCTCCAGTAAGTGTTAGGAGATAACCAGGCCCCATTTTTTGTTTGATGAATCACACAGAAAGTTAACCTTAGGCTAAAAGACATCTACCTCCATTGTAGGACTTACATATATTATCAGGACTTGACTTGTGACAAAGCATTGTATTACTGATCGCACCTACTGGGCACAGGACCAGGGGTCTAAAATGTCAACAACACCTACAAAATGTTACTCAATGAGACACGTACCAACCATTAAGAGAATCAAAATGACCACAAAGAAGAAGAAGAAAAAATAACCACAAAGAGACACAAACTAACTACAAGCAGAGCCACGGGCAACTACAAAAATACCAAAACAATACAAAAGTGACGCTAAACAATTACAAAGACGCAAAACAACTATGAACAAACACAAAATAACCACAAAGAG